>NC_046661.1:68644689-68675838 GCF_010883055.1 Belonocnema kinseyi
CCGACATGAGGTAAATGAAAGTGGCCCTCAGCCCTTAACATGTGTGCGTCGCGTGGCCATCGTAGACATATCGCACGCACACAACCTGATATCGGATTTCATTCAGGCAGATTTAGAATTGAGGTGGTTGGTATTTTACGCCCAGTTAAACTGTTCGATCGCGAAGCAAGCAATTTTCGACAGCTACAATCTGAGATAAATCAAGCAATTTTGTGTTTTTTAAACTATCCACTATTTCACCTTAAAATTCGTTTGTACATTTTGTCTATTTTTGCTCAAATTATTATCCATATCTGGTTAAATTTAATGCCAGATTAAGCAAATCTGCAAATGCCACAAGGAATTATAGGTTATGTTTCTATGTTTACCTTTCAGCTCTACTCTCATCATTGTTTTCAGGGTTTTTTCAGAATCACCACACCAGAAACCGGGAATTTTTCAGATTCATTTTTTAATTTTGTGGAATATTTTATCTAAATTTCCCTAAAATGTCTTCTTTTAGGAGTAGTCAAATCAACTATTTTGATGAACACTCGTCTATTTCGAACAGCTAGTTGGATCTTTCAGATTAAAAATTCGCATTCTAATTTGACAATTTTTCTATTAAATTAAAAATCTCATATTAAATTCCCGTAATCAATTGAAAATTCCTTTTTTTTTTAAGACGTTAAAAGTACTTCTTCAACATTCTTTGAAATTCCAGTTAATTATAAAAATAAATTGAAAATTCCTTGACATCTTTAAAAACATCCTCAAATATTTAAAATCCTTTAAAAACTTTTGAAATTTTTTAAAACTCTTGAAAATTCCTTGAAATTTTAAAAATACGCTGAAATGTGTGAAACCTTTGGAATCGTTTAAAATTCGCTCAAATTTTTAAAATCCTTCAAAATCTTTTGAAATACCTACAACTTTTTTTAAAGACTTGAAAGGTACTTTGGAATTTTTTAAATAGCCGTTCACACGGACTTTAATAGTAAAAATTTTCAAATAAAAAATCGAGTCTTTAATTCAAAACATGAAACTTTCTGTTGAAAATGGAATAATATTCAACAAAATAGTTGAATTTAAAAAAGAGAGAGATTAATTTTGAGCGCGGAATTTAATAGAAAAATTGTCAAATTAAAATGCGAATTTTTAATCTAAAAGATCAAACTAGCTGTTCGAAATAGACGAGTGTTCATCAAAATAGATGATTTTACTACCCCAAAAGATGACGTTAGAGAAATTTAGATAAAATCTGGGCTATAAGTCGCGGTTTTCCCAGTCAGTGGCCACCCGACTTGAACTTGTGCAGTTCTTTAATTTGTTGTCACTTAAAATATGTGGCTGATTTTCTTTTTTTTTTTTTTGAGTCAAATATTTAGGAGTTGATAATCCAATGATTTTCCGATCGCACCTGGTATGATGATTCTGAAAAAAAAAACCCTGAAAACAATGATGATGAGAGTAGAGCTGAAAGGTAAACATAGAAACATAACCTATAATTCCTTGTGGCATTTGCAGATTTGCTTAATCTGGCATTAAATTTAACCAGCTACGGATAATAATTTTAGCAAAAATAGACAAAATGTACAGGCGGATTTCAAGGTCAAATACTGGACAGTTAAAAAACACAATATTGGTTGCTTTGTCTCTCAGATTGTAGCTGTCAAAAATTGCTTGCTTCGCGATCGAACAGTTTAACTGCACTGTAAAAAAACTAAAAAAAATGTCACGGTTGTTATTGGTAAAATTACACAGCAAATTTTCTGTACTGTTACCACTTGGAGTATGAGGATAATGCAATTTGAAGGTTAGGGTTACGAATAAATTTGTAATTTTACCACTCCTAGCATGAGACTATAGCAAAAACATAGTATAAGTACATTTTGACTTCTCGAATCTATCACGTTGAGAGTCAGAAATAAAGTGTCTTACTTCTAACGTAGTGAATTTTCTTCAAGATTGTAAAATTACAAAGTTTTAAGAATATCGATAATTCGTGTAATTGTGCACTTTCTTTTTTAATAAAACAAAAAGATGTTGCAAAATTCCAAACTTTTGGAAAAACTGTATTAAAAATTGGTTTAAGTATCCATAAAAATGGTAAAAATCCTAAAAATGAATTTAATTTTTTTTATACGTATATATTTGTACTAAATTAATAAAGTTAAGAGAATAATTATACGTGTGTAATGTACAAAAATATTGCTAAAGGAACATTTTATAAATAGAAAAATTATGAAGTTCGACAATAATAGAATTAAACTCGAGTCCTGGCTGAAAACGGAAAATCAAAATCGCGAACGCGGCGGGAATCGCCAAACATTCGCCATAACTGCGCGCACGTGCGTTTCTCGAAATGTTTTTTGTTGTGTCACTTTGGGCTGTTTTATTCAGCTCTGGGTTTATAATAAAATCGTTTTCGAACAAAATTACATCATGAAACAAATGATGTTTTTTAAGTAGCGTCCGATCATGCAATTAACGAAATCCCTGATATTTCTTTGTAATTATAAACGTTTTGATATATCCAAACGTTTCTTAGTGCTTTCTGTATGACTTCCTAAATCCTGAACACGATATCTCAATCCATGTGGACGTAGTGCGCACCAAAAAAAATGAAAATCATTTCAATCTCTACAAAAAAATTTCATGAACGAACTTAGTGACGTGATCTCGACTTTATCGGCGTTCAAAGTTTCTTTTTTTCTCCGCTAGAAATCGCTAAAAATGCTCCAAAAATAATGATAAGATTACGTGTGTGCAGATACTAAATTTTTTATTTGCAACGAATGTGCACATTTTATTGCTTATATTAATTTTTTTAAAGGTTTAGACAATTTAGTCTAAAATTTGTGTCAGTGCTCAATGTACGCGAAACAAAAAATCCGAAATGCATCAAACCGAACATTATCTGCAAAATGCTAGGACGCGAATGGTAATATCATATTTGATCAATTTATAAATAAACTTTCTTTAAAACTATAAACATATTGATGTATACAAACGTTCTTTGGTGCTTTTTATTTAACCTGTCAAAATTTAAACACGATATCTCAATCCGTGTGGACACAGTGAACACCATAAAAATGCTCATAACCGGGGACTAGTTTGGACACGTGGTCACCGAAGAGCATATCCTTAAGGAAGATGTATTTGATTCAACTGATAAAACTAAATTTAATCATTGGACAATGTTTAAAATTCAGTCTAAGAAATATGCCTATTTCTAAGAAACTGATACAAACTGCAGCCCGTGTAATTTGCCTTTAGTTCGGGCAAGTTGGATTTAGGACTTAGCATGTGCTCCGAACTCATATTTGGGGTCACGTTTTTTACACGTAGCAGCAACCACTCCATTTAAAGTTTCAAGTATGCCTGTAACTTGCGCATCAACAATCTGACCACTGCAGGTACAATGTGCACTGTTGACCATTGCTTCAGAGTTCAGATTGGCGCTTTAGACCTAATCATCTCAAAATATTTCAAAAACTTATGAAATTGAAGTATTCGTAAAATATTCTAAATCCTAATACGGTCGGAATTAGAAAGAAAAAAAAGGTGCGTGAAATTTAAATACTAGCTGAAATGATGTAATCGTGCAGCCACACTGTAAACAAATCTGCATGAATATTACATTCGGCATTGTAGGCGCTTTACTGTGATAGCCGTGGTACTTCCAAATATTTATTGTGAACTTACAGCGATTCTAGTGTGAATATTACCAAATGTTCTATTTCTTCACGTAACCAGTATTTTTAATTAACGGGACGTTTTCACGTTCTGCTAAACGCATTCTATTATTTTTTCACTATTACGCTGACTATTTCGATAAAATTTTGACTGAAATTAGTGTTATATTCAGTGCCGCGATCACCGTGGTAAGCTTCAACCAGATTTTTGTTTACAGTGCATTGATGTAGACTACCTATTTAGTCTATCTAGTGATAGAAATTTCTAACTTCCGAAACTGAAATTTCAATGGACATGTGTAGGTTTTGAGGGAATATTGAATATCCGAAAACAGTAAAAGGATAGTATACCTTTTTGCAGGCCAAACTATCTCCCTTTCTCGTCTCGATGAGTGTGTTGTCCAGGTCGAAAAATATTGTCGTCAGCAAGACGTTTGGTCCATTCTGACTGACACGAAAAGTTGCCATTGCTTCGAGAAAACAAATCTTACACTATATAGTATTAGGGGCGCGGTCTGTTGTATATTGGTTGGCTTCATAGGACTCAACAAAATAACCGAGTTTGAAAGGTTCCGTTCTAATTGTGATAATTATTTCGCCTTTTTATGGCAAAAGGTGAAAACTGGGCAAAACTCAAAAGTACAGCAAAGCCCAAAGAGAAACTCAAGTAACTGGAACATCCACACAGTACTACAATTTTAGTGAGACTTCGCAGTGCGCATGCATCCCGTCAACAGACGGATTGGACAGTCGACGCGGTTATTTCAAATAATTAAAATTGTAAGTCAATTGCTTGCAACAAATAATCGTTATAAGATTATTAAAAATAAATCTCTGATCACGAAATAGACTCGTTAAATGGGATGTGGAAAAGTTATTTGATTTTACACTTAAAAATAAATAATCGATTTTTAATGTAAAGGAAGGAATACCATTTTCAACGAAAGAATAATAAGGAGACCCAACTGCCAGTGGGAAGCCATCTGAAACTGGCAATAGAAACATTACCGTAAGTGATACGCGCATTACAGGAACACCTTGGACTTGAGTGCGCAGGTGCGCAGTTGTCCTCTTCCTATATATAGAAAAGTGTGCGAGTAAGAAAGTTTGTCAAATTGACGTAAGTTAGAGGTTGTGTTCTTTTGCTGATCATCATACGAAAGATACACAAAATAAATATATAAACAGGATTTTCGGTACTTGTTTGCAAAATGTATGAACAGATTTTGAGAAGGAAAATTATAGGTAAGTACCTTTTATATATGTAATATGATAAATAGGCTAAAGATTCTCAAGGCTCTGAGAAGCTCTGAGAAATTCTGCGCAGGCGCTAAAATAGATATATTTAAACTTTAAAGGTCCAGGTCGCTTGTTTAAATGTTTTAAAGGCTTTAAAATGGCCTTTCCGAATTGTATTTGCCTTCTTCGGCGTGTAACTTCGTCCACAACCCGGAACTTGACACCTCATAGCTTAGAACATATTTCTGACACTTCCCTACCGAAAAGAATCTTTGACTATATACTAAAAATTCTTTGGGTCAAAGAAGCTCAGAGAAATTCTCCGCAGGCACTCAGGTAAATATTTTTAAAGGTCCAGGAAGATCGTTTAAATGGTCTGAAAGCTTTAAAATATCCTTTCCGAAATTGAAATAAGAATACGATCATAAATAACAAGCAGAGAGGCTATCGCAATAGAGTAGCCGACACTCAAGGGTCCTTTGTTGAGCTTTAGGATTAAAATTTAGAAGTAGATTTTTTTTAATTTCATAGTTAACAGCCTAAAACATTTTTCGATGAGTTCAGATATCTAACTTTTTTTTTAATTACATTATATTTATAATTTTATATAATTATATAAAAGTTATATAAAAGTTATATTATATAAAAGTTATAATTACAAATAAGTATAATGAGAAAATTCATCAATTAAAAAAAAAGTGTTAATAATTTGAAGAGAAATTTAAAAAGGGAGAGCGGATTAGCGACGACTAACTACTGTAAATAACTCTGCCCGCCCGGTACGTGACGAATACAAAAGTAACATTATATTACCGTCGCACCAATCTTAAAACCACCACTAAAAGGATCTTGAAAAGGACACAAATCTCTCAAACTATCTCCGAGACTCTCACACTTTTCCATGTATAGGAAGAGGACAACTGCGCACCTGCGCACTCAAATCTAAGATCTTCCTGTAATGTGCGTATCACTTACGGTAATGTTTCTATGGCCAAATGGAGGAACGGAGTTAGGTCTCCTTATTATTCCTTCGTGATCAGCCCCATCCATCGCCCCCACTTTTCTGTTCTCTTAGCATCCGGAAAGGTATCGTAGTTCAAATAAATCCAGTAGATGGTACTCCAACCAGGTAAGCCTGTTTTTTGCATCTTTTTCATTCTTTTGTATTGGCAAAACCGGTAAATTTCCTATTAAAAGTGATTTATTTGAGAAAAATGTGTAAAATTGAAAGTTTAAATTATAAGACCTTATAGCCTAGTAAATTATTTATTGCGTTGAGAGTTTTTTCAAATTGCTAGTCCGAAATAATGGGATTAAAATGTGTAGCTCCAGGTTGTACGTCTAGCTATACCAGCAATTCGGAGAAGTTTCATTTTTTTCTTGTGCCAAAAGATCCCAAAGAAATTAAACGGTGGCAACAGGCTATTCGCAGAGGTGACAGAAATACAGTTTGTGAACAACACTTCTGGGAAAGTGACATAATTTGGAAGCAGAAGTTAAAGTCCCAGGGGTAAGTATAATGTCCACTGTATGTTAATTTCGTTTCTTATTATTTTTCTATATTTATTTTGTTTAACTACACGGTTTTTTTAAATCTAAATCAATTATTAATTTGATCAATTGAAATTTGTTTAAAAAATATTTTAGAGGTATAAAAAAACGTTTATACTGATGAAAGAAAATCATCTATAACAAAACTCGTGGAATTTTAAACCAAACAGAAGAATTTGCAACGAAAATGATGAGTTTTTAACCAAAAAGATATATTTTAAATTAAAGGAAACATTTTCAAACAAAAATTTTAATTTTAAACTAAAAAGACCATTCTTCAACCAAAAATTGAACAATTAAATTCTCTGTCAAAAAATGAATGTTCAACCAAAAAATTAATTTTAAATAAAAATGATGAATCTTCAATTTAAAAAAATTAATTTTCAACAAACGAGTTTATTTTTCAACTAAGTAAATTTATGTGTATCCTAAAAGATGAATTTTTAACTAAAATGATGAATATTTCACTGGTAAATACTTAAATTCTCAACCAAAAAGAAAAATTTATAGATAAGAAAATTAACTTTGAAAGAATAAACACATTTCCTACCAAAAAAGTCGATTTTGAACATCATTCGCGAATTGTTCACGAAATAAATAAATTTTTAATTTAAAAAGACGAATTTACATTCAAATTTTTTAATTTTGAACTAAAAAAGGTCAATTTTTCACCCGAAATAGTTAAATCTTATACGAAAATATTAAAATATTTACATCAAAAATTTATTTTCGACAAACTAGCTACATTTTTAAAAAGAGATCAATTTTCAATTAAAATGATAAATCTTCAAACAAAATTAATTTTTAACAAAAAAGTTCAGCTTCTAATCGCAAGTAGTTGAATTTTCTAAAAAAAGAGGTCAATTCTTAACGAAAAATGTAAAAAAAATTTTATATTATAATTTAGAAATATTTCCTTTTCGAAAGAATACTTTTACTCTAAAAACTACTTAAAGCACTCTTTTTTTAAACTCCGGAAAAAGGGAACAGGGATTTTTTAGCTCCTTTCTCCTGAATCTCAGTTTTATTTCTTTTTAATTCCCCTTCAGTGTCAAAAATTCCCTGTCTCAAGGGAAATTTAATTTCTTTACTGAAATTCCCTGTCCTCTAATAGAAACAGTAATTATTTTCAATCATATGCTCTGCAACTGTAGACAATGTAAATTAACTATTTTTTAATTCAACTTCCGGTCATTTCGTGGTTTTTTCCAAGTCTTTCCCAGTTTTCCGCTCAAGTCGCCACCCTGATTATAAACAAATTATTTATAAATATATATTTTTTAGACAGTGGAAATGTATAGATGAATTGATAAAAAGTATATTATAAGGCTAATGATTAATGTTTAAATATTGTAAATAATGTTGCTATACGTAACAATGGAAAAACAGGCTTACCTGGTCGGAGCAGCATCTATTGGATTTAACTAAACTACGCATCGACAAATAGAAATGGATCGGTAATGCTGTGGGGAGAACGGTAATAAGCTCTTGAGAGAGAAAACACATATGAGATGACACCTATCTCTTTCTAGATAAAGCTGATTGGTCGAGAATATTTTGGTTGGGTGAAGTTTGGCGCAGCACAGGACCGTTCTTTATGTCGCGAGTGCCCCAATAATGTGACGTTTATCGCCTTTTTCAAAATTGATTTATTTATAATTTATTTAATTATAATTTATTGTAAATAAATATAAAAAATAGTGGCAGCCTGTGTAGTTTGTGGGAGTTGTCAAGACGTTTATATGGAGATATGTTTTCATACGTAAGTAAAGTTATTGAATATAGTAAAATAAAAAATGTTACAGCAAAAACAAAACCTCAAAATATAAAGTTTTATACCTATGCAATACAAATATTTCTTATGTCATAGAAATGTTGTTTAAATTTTTGACAGTTTTTACATTATTTTTGAACTCACAAAACGGTTATTATTGTAGCATTTTCAATCCAAATTAAAGAAGAATTTAAGGTTACCAAGTTTTTGAAATAATCTATCTGAAACAGGTTATTTTACATGAATGTATTTTAAAATTCAATTTATTATAACTACAAAATTCTAATGTATTTTTTATCTTTTTTTTTTAATTAAGGGCATGTGATACTTCGCCGTGTGGTCAATCGAGTACAGTTCACCCGGCTTTTTTTCTACAAAAATGAACATTTTTACAAACAGAATTCGGAGATGCTATAAAATATCATGACGGACGTCCCCGGACTCTTTTTCAGGGATAATTACAAAAAAATGTATGGTGCTAAATAAAAATCTTATCCATTATTTTGAGGTTACGCCGTTTTTCATCTCTGCCTTTCCGATAATTTGAGAATTATTGATGAAATAAACTTTCTTAATTGCCTGCAAACAAGGTTAGTTCCAAGAGATTAGTTACTATGTTTATTTGTAAGTCCAAAGTTTTCGGCCAAAAAATATTGTGTAGTTTGGAGGTAACGCTCGGGAGAATCGTAACGCACATATCCTCGAAATATACACACGTTGTTAGCAAAATCAAATTTTTTTGATAAATAAAGACAAAAAAAGTGTGCGGGGAAGTCCGTTAGCATGTTCGCTATCATTTCCAAGATTTTGACGACAAAATACTTCTTATCCTAGAAAAAAAGCCGGGGGAATCTAAAACTGGTAAAATCGACAATTTTCTCAGAATCACATGCCCTTAACCGTACAGAATATTTAGGCAATACCCGGGGCCACCAATTCATTTGACAGAGTTCTAAAATAGATTAAGGCAGGTCTATGTCTTTTATGTTTTTTCTCTCTCTAGAGCCCATTTCAGTTCTCCTCAAAAGCGTTACCGGTCCATTTCTATATGTCGATGGAACTAAGATACCCCTCCGGACACTGATCCCAGATCTGAAACGAGATGTGGTCCAATACTATGACAGGGCTATGTTCGTGTGAATATAGTAGGAGGCGATGTAAATGACTGAGTTGCGCGCGCAACCCACCTCTCCTGTTCTGAATTTGAAAACTCGAAGGTGCACGATTGCCTGTCGGAGCACTTCGGCGGTTCTATTTATATCTCTATCTGCTTTGAAATAAAATGAAGAGACTGGGATTTTAATATTTCCAGATTTCGATGTTGGCGATTCTCATGATTTGAATACTTCGCGCGCCTCTTTATATGCGTATATTTTGAGGTTATGTTATTTCAAGTATATAATATAAATTATATAAATACTAATACTATTATATATATAAAAATATACATATATTAATAATGATAATATTATAATTATGTTATATTATAATAGTCTTATTTATATCTTGATACACATTTGAAAGAAATTAAAGAAATTGGCGATTTTGGAATTCATCTCGTTTGGATAAAAACTAAATTATTTGATTGAAAAATTAATTATTTTGTTAAAAATGTAACTATTTTGTAAAAAAAGTCCCCTTTTCTATCAAAAGTTCAACTACTTTGTTAAAATTTATATATTTTTTTTATTTCAAGGTTCATCACTTTCGTTGAAAATACATTTTTGAAACTGATAATTAATCTATACAATTTTTGGTTAAAAAATCATGCATTTTGTTACAAATTCGTCTTTCTTTGTATACAATAAATTGTTTTATGAAAAATTTATACTTTGTAATTAAAAATTACAATTTTCGGTTGAATTATCAACTGTAAATATTTTTGGGTTGCAAAGTCGTTTTGTTGTAAATGCAACTATATGGTTAAAAATTAAGATCATAATTTATGGGTTGAAAAAGTCGACTATTCACTTAAAGTTGAACTACTTAGTAAAAAAATGAATTCTTTCTTGTTAAGGATTCATAATTATAGTTGAAAATTCAACTATTTGCCTTTAAATTGGGTTAAAATTTCAGCTTTTTTTGTACATAATACTCTTTTTGACTTTAAAATTAAATAATTTCGTTGAAAGTTCATGTATTTCGTTGGAAATTGACCTTGTTTGGTACATCTTCTTGGGTTTAAAAGTTAATTAATTCACTGAGAGTTGAAATACTTTGTAAAAAAATACGTTTTTTAACAAGGTTTTTTAATTATGGTTGATAATTTAACTATTTGGTTGAAAGTTTAACTCTTTGATTGAAAACTAATATTTTTCGCTTAAAAAATTCAACTTTTTGTAGATAATTCGTCTTTTTGACTTTAAAATTAAATAATTTCGTTGAAAATTCATGTATTTTGCTTAAAATTTGTCTTTTTTGTAGATCATTAATTTTCTTGGTCGAAAATTCACCTTTTCCCTTGAAAATTTAACAATTTTTTGAAAATTCGTTTTTTTTTCTTGTTCAATTCAATTTTTTTAGCACAGTTTTTATCTGGAAATTGAACTATTCCATTTTTGTTTGAAACTTTATCTTGTACATTGTATTAGTTAAACCACCAATTATTTGATAGGAAATTAATTTATTTTGTTAAAAAGTAAACTTTTGGGTTGAAACTTGATTTTTTTCTTAATTAGATTTTTTTCCTAAAATTAAAAAACTGTAAAATAAAAAAATTGCCTTAAAATCGCCCTGATTCTTTTTTTTAATTTTTAAAATCTTTTCAAATACTCACTTAAAATTAATTTTTCAAAATAAAAAATAATTTTCAATTTCCTTAGCAATCACAACAATTTTTGTTATTCTTTTTAAATATTTTACAATTCTCAAAAAAAGCTTCATTTTTTTTAAACTGCAAAAATCTACATCGTGTTTCAAATTGTTTGAAATAATTTTAAGTTTTAAATTAATTTTGAATATATTTTAAAATTAAAATTGTAGCGTTCAAACTTAAAATTTAGCTCATTACAAATTTAACAATTCAAGGCTTTCTATTTTGAACCATTCTGTTCAAATTTGTATAGTTTTTAACAGTTGTTTGTAATGCATTGTTTTAAATGAACGTTCAAATATTTCTGATAATTAACGAAATTTTCTTTTTTTAATTAAAAAATTTCAAATTAAATAGGTTAGAAATAAAATTTTTTTGACTGAAATAATATTTGAAGTCATAATTGAAAATACTTTTATAAAATAAATTTCTAGTAATTCTTTAATTTTAAACGGATTGAGAATCATCTCGTAAAATCAATTATTTTTCAATTTTTAATACCTTAAATTAAATTTAAAACATTTTTGTTTAAATTATCTCTTTAAAAAAAAAATCATAATCGAAAACAAATAAATTAATTTTCTATCAAATAATTGGTGTTTTAACTAATACAAAGTACAGGATAAAGATTCAACCAAAAATGGAATAGTTCAATTTTCAATTTCCAATTTCAATTGGGTTAAAAATTCAACTTTTTGTAGATATTTCGTCTTTTTGACTTCAAAATTAAATAATTTTGTTGAAAATTCATCTGATTGGTTAAAAATTAAATAACTTTGTTTAAAATTAATTTTTTCTTTTAAAAATTATTTATCTTTATCTGAAAATGTAACCATTATAAGATTGATTAAAAATTAATCGTATATATTGGTTAAGTTTGATAGAAAATTAATTTTGCAGTTTTTTAATTTTAGGAAAAAAATCTAATTAACAAAATAAATCAAGTTTCAACCCAAAAGTTTACTTTTTAACCAAATAAATTAAATTTCTATCAAATAATTGGTGTTTTAACTAATACAATGTACAGGATAAAGTTTCAACCAAAAATGGAATAGTTCAATTTCCAGATAAAAACTGTGCTAAAAAATTGAATTGAACAAGAAAAAAAACGAATCTTCAACAAAATTGTTAAATTTTCAAAGGAAAAGATGAATTTTTGACCAAGAAGATTAATTTTCTATAAAAAAAAAACGATTTTCCAACTTAACCAATATATACGATTAGTTTTTAATCAATCATATAATGAATGAATTAATTTTCGACCAAGAAAATTAATGATCTGCAGAAAAGACAAATTTTAAACAAAATACATAAATTTTCAATGAAATTATTTAATTTTAAAGTCAAAAAGACGAATTATCTACAAAAAGATGAATTTTTTAAGCGAAAAGTATGAGTTTTCAATCAAAGAGTTAACCTTTAACCAAATAGTTAAATTTTCAACCATAATTAAAGAACCTTGTTAAAAAAACGTATTTTTTACGAAGTATTTCAACTCTCAGTGAATTGATCGACTTTTAAACCCAAGAAGATGTACCAAACAAGGTCAATTTCCAACGAAACACATGAACTTTCAACAAAATTATTTAATTTTAAAGTCAAAAAGAGTCCAAAAAAAGGTGAATTTTTAACCCAATTTAAAGGCAAATAGTTGAATTTTCAACTATAATTATGAATCCTTAACAAGAAAGAATTCATTTTTTTACTAAGTAGTTCAACTTTAAGTGAATAATCGACTTTTTCAACCCATAAATTATGATTTTAATTTTTAACCATATAGTTGCATTTACAACAAAACGACTTTGCAACCCAAAAATATTTACAGTTGATAATTCAACCGAAAATTGTAATTTTTAATTACGAAGTATACATTTTTCATAAAACAATTTATTGTATACAAAGAAAGACGAATTTGTAACAAAATACATTATTTTTTAACCAAAAATGGTATAGATTAATTGTCAGTTTCAAAAATGTATTTTCAACGAAAGAGATGAACCTTGAAATAAAAAAAATATAAATTTTAACAAAGTAGTTGAACTTTTGATAGAAAAGGGGATTTTTTTTACAAAATAGTTACACTTTCAACAAAATAATTAATTTTTCAATTTCCAGTTTTATAAGCTTATATTTTAAAACTATTAAAAATGAAGTTTAATTTTTATTTAAAATGTTATTATTTAGTCGACAAATCATCAAAATTCTATTTAATTATTCCCACCTTTTTCCGCTTCTTCACTTAAATGGGAATCAAACTATAGTTTTAAAATGTATAGTATATATAATATATAAGTATATACATTATAAGTATAGTTTTAAAAATTATTGGATCCGATTGAGATTCCTTGAAGGTTGAATCCTTCTTAATCGGTGTTAATCGGGACAGAAATTGTATATCGTTCTTAATCATTTTCAATTGGCACAAGCGTTTGAATCTTTCGCAATAGGGTAGGCTAGCGTAGGTATTTGAGCGAAATTTGTATATTTTAAAATTTTCGTAATTAAGGGTAACTGCGAAAAGATTATAATATTTGTAGATAAATAATAATTATGCATAATAATTAGGATTTGCGATTTCAAAATTAAAAGAATATTGACGAAATTTAAATCGGGTTTGAAATGTATCATATTATTTCGCAATGAAACAATTCATTACGTAAATTATAATAATATTAACAAAGATATAAACCTTTTTTTTGTAAAGGGATTCATAAAATCTAGAACATTTGTATTTTTAAAATAACAAACCTGATTTAATCAACAGTATTTTTTACCCATGCTGATTACTAATTACACTGTAATTTAAATGATGTATGACACAATATAAATTTTGTACCCTTTCTACATTATGAGTATTTTGCACTATTTAAATAAATAGTTTATTATAATATAACTCAGAAAAATCACTATAAAAATGATTGGAAAATCTGTTAGTGATAGTTCCTTCATCACGAGGGAATTATTTGAAATCTTTAAAAAGTTTTCTTTATCGAGATATAATTTTAAAAACAAAAAGTAAATAACCGTTTTCAAATAATTCCCGCGTGATCAAAGTGCTGTCACTAACATGGCCGTGGCCGACCTGAAAATAACCTCGCGTCCCGATTGAGAACGATAGCCAACCTCAATCGGTCTTGATCGGTCAGACCCGATTAAGAAACACCATTGGGAACGATTGGAAATTACTTTCAATCGCTCACAATCGGATCCAATCATTCTTTTCTAGAAGGGTAGTAGAGTCCAATAAGAAAATCAAATTATTTTTGGTTATCAAATTTCATTATTTGTGATTAAAAAGTCTGCTTAAAAATTTTTGGTTAACTCTTTATTTTTTTGGTTAAAAATTTCATCATTTGGTTTAAAATTTATTTATTTTGTTGAATATTCTTAAATTTGGTTCAAAAGTCATTCTTCTTGGTCATCTTTTAAAGGGAACCTAGCGATAAAATAACATTAAAACGCAATTGACAATATTTGTATAATATAAAAAATAACCACTCGTATTACCTAGGTACAATACTTCATATTTTGAGGTTTTGTTTTTGTTGCAACATTTTTATTTTACTATATTCAATAACTTTACTTACGTATGAAAAAATATCCCCATATAAATGTCTTTACAACGCCCACAAAATACACAGGCTACCACCATTTTTAATATTTATTTACAATAAATCATAATGAAATAAATAATAAATCAATCAATTCTGAAAATTACAGTAAACGTCACATTATTGGGAAACTCACGACACAAAGCGCGTTCCTGTGCTGCACCAAATTTCACCCAATGAAAATATTTCGACCAATCAGCTTTATCTAGAAAGAGATACGTATACGTCTTATATATTTTCTCTTTCTCTAGAGACCATTACAGTTCTCCCCACAGCGTTACCGGTCCATTTCTATATGTCGATGCTTTGATTGGGACACGAAGGAATAATAAGGAGATTAACTCCGTTTCGCCACTTGGCAATAGAAACATTACCGTAAGTGGTAGGCACATTACAGGAAGATCTTAAATTTTCCAGCGCAGGTGCCCTTAAAATTAATGGATATACAAATCTAACTTAAAAATACGATTTTGAAACCAAATCCGTTTATATCTATGTGTATTTGAATTTTTGAGCATTTTGTAACAAAAAAAACGCCCACTGGCAAAAAATTGTCACTTGCAACCTACTCCCTTAATTTCCACCATTCATATATTAAGTATCCGTACCGATAGAAGTCTTTGAGTATTCTGCAGCGAAATAGCCTGGCCCACTTGAGACTATAAGCAAAGTTGATTTGAAACAATTTAGTCTCTGGATAGTCTCAGAGATTTGGGTCCTTTTCAAGGTCCTTTTAGTAGTCCTTTTAAGAGTGGTGCGACGGTAATATAATGTTCCTTTTGTATTCGTCACGTACCGGACGGGCAGAGTTATTTACAGCAGTTGGCCATCGCTAACCCGACTCTCCCTTTTTAAATTTCTCTTCAAATTATTAACAATTTTTTTTAATTGATGAATTTTCTCATTATAATTATTTATGATTATAACTTATATGCTAATATACCATTTTCTTGTTGAATTAAAGAATGTTTTCTTTTTTGGCTTATCTCATTCCATTTACGAGAAACGTCGTATTAATTCCAATTTTAAGCATTTAAAAAAAAGTTAGATATCTTAAATCATCGAAACCCGTAGATTTCGAATTATTATGTTTTAGACTGTTAACTATGGAAATTAAAAAAATCTACTTCTAAATTTTAATCCGAATGCTTAACAAAGAATCCTTGAGTGTCGCGGCTACTCTATTGATATAGCCGCTCTGCTTGTTATTTATGATCGAATTCTTATTTCAATTTCAACCTCTCTGCTCTTTTATTTACGATCGTATTTCTATTTCAATTTCCGAAAGGTCATTTTAAAGCCTATAAAACATTTAAAAGAACTACCTGGACCTTTGAATACCATATATCTACCTGAGTGCCTGCAGAGAATTTCTTTGAAATTCTCTGACCCTAGAGAATCTTTAGAATGTACTCAGAGAATTCTTTCGGTAGGGTTATAAAGAAAAAAATTAGCTTTTACGAAGATATTAGCAAAATAGGGCAAAAATGAACTGAAACCTATGCACTTGGTATTGTTTTTTTCCATATGTTCGTAATTATTGATTCATGCTAATTATATACATTCTTTACAATGATTATGAATGAATTTCGTTGTATATGTAGAAGTAATGTAAAAACTGAAGAAGAAATGAGAAGGCAATGAAATAAGAACAAATGTATTTTTTATTTCCATATTTTGAAAATGTGAAACAGAATAGAATTTTATTTCTTCATGTGCATACTTATTAGACTTTTACATATACTTTGTAGTAATCAAAAATCACATGTTTAGCTCATTCATGCAATTTCCCGCTTATTATTCTTACAATTATTTATCCTGACATTGCTTACTATTGCCACTTAATACAAAAGTCAACGACAAATTCCAGACCAGTATATTATTATAATACTGTTACAAAAGTTTCTCCCCAAACAAACATTGTAATACAGTAACGTTTCCTAATTTTATTAATGCCCTCATCAGACTAAAATTAAAAATAACAACATTATTTTAGGAATTAATACAACCTAAAAATAACGTTATAAAAATTATTATTATATTACAAAATTTATTCATTCTTCAAATAATTTCATTATTTTTAATTTTAATATGATGAAGGAATGAGTATAATTTCTAAGCGTTACTTTATTACAACCCTAGCGGACCGAAGGAACCGAAAGGAGCAAGATCAACTTTTAAATTGTTGAAATTCGTATTCTACGTTAAAATTGCCATTAGAAACTAGGGGAGTAATCGCAATAATTTTGTTTGCAGCTTTAAAAATTTTTTAAATGTCATTTACTTATGCTGATGGTGTCTTCAAGCTCATCCACGATAGCTCAAGTAGTATGTTATGCGCAAAGTTTAAAAATAAAATTCTCTAATTTGCATCTCTAGTTTGGATCGTGCCGGTTTTAGCTCGACTCGACTTTGGATCGGCAAGTCGTTATATCGGCTCGAGATCGTGTGGGGTTTTCGATACTCCTTCGGCAGATATGCTCTTCTCACTTCTTCTTTTTCTTTATCTCCCATCTCCACTGCAGTTGCGCTAGGGAGGGGAAGATCAATTAGCCTAGGTCTGGAGAAAAAATGCCCCGCGCAATTAAAGCGTGACCTATTTGGCCATGGCTATGATTATTTTGTATCCAGAGATAATTTTATGCCATAATGTTAGGTATTTGGTTTGGATTCAGAATTATAATGTGAGGTTTAGAGGTTAAGATCAAATCGGAATGGTGGGAATAAACTGAAGGTGGCGTTGTGTGTATTAAGAAAATTAAAGGCGCGAAATTTGAATGAGAGAAATTACAACTTGAGAGATTCGGACAAATGTTTTGAAGCTGATATTGAAAGTGATAGTAGATGTGAATTGAGAGGACAAAATAATAGATTGACAAGTTGGTCACTTTTTGGCATTTTACAATTAAAATTGTATTAAATAAGTAAATTATTCTTTCTGAAAAATTGTAAAAAACGGAGAAAGGCTTTGTTCTTAGGATTAAAAAGAAATGGTTCAAAAGAGAACGGTGGGAGAGATCTATTTTGAATCAGAGCCGACTCAAGTGTTTTTCTGAAGTCTGAGAATTTCGGGCAGGCCCACAACACATGGTTGATGTCCTCCTCGGGAAAGCCGCAAGAAGCACGCCCCCCAGCATCAATGAAGCCCTTCCTGGCTAAGCTAGCCGCAAGTTTGCAGTGATTAGAATGTACTCTTGAGATGATGACTACTGATTTTCTATCTAGATTAGATTTGTGAAACCACGGTTTAACGAATTTAGATGATTGAAAAAAGTTATGAAAATAATATTGACCAATTCCTGTTGATTCCGAAACTCTACTCCAAGCTTCCAGAGTAGAGTTCAGATAGAAGGGAAGGATTGTGGACCGAATATCGGTGTGTGGCAGTTTTAACTCATGGAAGGTTCCTTGTATGATAGCCGATTTTGCTAAGTTATCCGCGTTCTCATTACCTGGAATGCCCTTGTGACCAGGGATCCAGACTAAAGTTATGTTAAAATTATTTTCGGAAGCAATGGAAAGAAGTTTTCGGATTTTGAAGATAAGGTATGATGTAGAGTACGAGTCATTAAATTTTTGGCAAGCTTGTAAAAAGCTTTTTGAGTCAGAGAAAATTACTGAGTTAGGAATTTGTCTATCTAAAATAAGCTGGATTGCTTCATTAATAGCCAAAGCCTCCGATGTATAGGTTGAAGCATGTTCAGAAATCTTGATTTTAATTTCTACATTAAGGTGTGGGGAGTATATTGAGACCCCCACGAAAGACTCTGGGGATTTGGAGCCATCCGTGTAGAAGTGGGTAAAAGCAGAAAATTTATTTTGAATCAAATTATTGAAAACTATTTCCGGAGAATTACTCTGTTGTATAGTTAAGCCTATTTTAAAATCAATCGTTGATCGGAAGAGCTTTAGCGAATAGGGAGCTAGAAAATGTAGCGGGGTAGCTAAGTTTAAAACTCTGTCTTTAAAACCTTTGAATTTGTAGTAGGTTTTTAAGAGGATAAAACTCTTGTCCAGGTTGTGTTGCGTTAAACCATTTTTTCTGTATAGTACAAATTGTAGAGAGTACTGTGGATTGGATGGTTAACCGTAAGAAAGGTTTTTATTAGAATTTTACCTGATAATAGTTGGAATCTAGATACTAATGGTAACTCATTTAGTTCTACTTGCATGATAATGGTAGTTGTGGATATACGGTAACCAGATATGACACACAAAAATCTATTGTGCAATTTGTTTAATTTCCGAAAAAAGGCATCACCACTACAAATGGTTAGGACATGACTACCATAGTCGAAAGAGCTCCTTCTCAGGGCACAAAATAAGATTTGGAGAATTTTTGGGTGAGAACCCCACCACGTACCACATAAACACCTTAAAATATTCAGGACTTGGTTGCCTTTGTTAATTAACTTTGAGAAGTGAAGTTCCCAAGGTAAGCTGCAGTGAAAAATAATACCTACAAATGAAGCCGATTCGGATGGAGTAATAGTTTGATCGTCTATTGAGATGGAAACATTATGTGGCAGATTTTTGATTGGAATTGGGAAAATAATAAGTTTTGATTTTTCTGGAGAGAGGGATAGTCCCCGTTCCTTCAAAACGGAGTTAATGGAATTTAAGCTTTGTTGAAGAATAGATAAACATTCATTTAATTTGTATGATGTAAAATAGAAGACTATGTCATCTGCGAATTCTAAGATTTTGCAACCCGGGTATATGATTGAGTGTAATTTCTGCATATAAATTGTATACAATACAGGGCTAAGAATACAACCCTGTGGGAGGCCCTTCATGATTATAAATGGTCCTTTATTTGCACCATTCAATCTGAAGAAAACTTTACTTTCATGAATTAAGTTGTAAATAAATTTGCAAATTTTGAATGGAAGACCAATTTCTATCAGGTCATTGATAAGAATGTTAGGAATGACGTTATCATATGCGGCCTCGATGTCTAAAGAGACAGCCCGTATATTAATTTTTTGCTTGGGATAGATGAAGTTCTGGGGATAGGATTGCCAGGTTATCGGCACAGGAACAGTTTTTCTTGAAATCGTATTGAGATGGAGGTAGAATATTCTGATTCTGCAACCAATGGACCAGTCGATTCAAAATTAATTTCTCCGTTATTTTTAAAAAGCAAGAGGTCAAGGCTATAGATCTAAATTTATTTTTTTAACTTTTTGGAAGAAGGAAGATCAAAAAGTCTTCCCAAGAGTTTGGGAAAACATTCTCATTGACGATATAATTTAAAGTGTGAAGCAGATGTTGGATTAAGGTTTTTGGGAGGTTTGATATGACCTCAAAGCTAATTTTGTCCAGACCAGGAGAGGATTTGAGTTTCAGACTACTCAAAACAGCAGTATTCTCTTCGAATGAGAAAAATTGCTCATAAATGTCCAACCGCTGCAAAGTGTTATTGTTAATTGGAGATGGAGACGAGGGATTATTATTCTGAAAGGAAGATTCACTTTCTAGAAAGGAGTTTGGAAGTGTTGGTATGGTTACATTAGAAAAATCATTAGACATCTTTAAAAAAATTTCAATCTACCCATTAATATCATCTAATGTGTCCAAATTTATGGAACTGGAAGTACATGAAGTTGAGTTCATTAATCTATGGCGAAATCCTCTAATTTTATTTCAGACATTAGCAAGAGAGGAGTTATACGATAAGGATTCACAATATGACCTAAAACTAGAAACTTTAATGGTTTTGAATCTTTTAGTGGCTATCGCCTGGTACTTTTGAAACTCAATGAAATTCTCATAGTTGGAAGAGGCCATATAGTGTTTATATTTAGCTAATCTAATACGAGAGACTTTATCACACTCATCATACCACCAAGGGGAGAAAGGCGGGTAAAATTTTTTCCTGGAAGGCTTCCCTTCAATCTTAGGGTCCGCCTTGTGAAGAGCATCATCTATTTCCTTTACAAACTTGTAGTACTCATTAATAATATCATGTGATGATTGAAGCTCAGGAAGATTGCCATCTTTATGGAGAGATGACAAAAAGGATCTGAAAATTTTCCACTCTACTCTCTTTAAATTGTATTTGTGTGAAAAGAACTGATAGTATTTAAATGGAATGCCAAAAATAATTTTTATTGGGAAGTGATCACTCCCCATTTTATCATCTAGAACCGACCAAGTAGCGAATAGTTTTAAGTTAGAAGATACAATCGAGAAGTCTATAGCTAATCTGGACTGTCCCGAGCGACGAAAGAGCGTCGGTTCTCCATTGTTAATAAAAAATAAGTATGTTTTAGATAATGCATTAAAGACTGAATTCCCTGATGGACAAGAGATTCACAATCCCAGAATGGGTGGTGTGCATTAAGGTCTCACGCAATGAGTAAACTAGAAAAATTTGACATCTAGTCAAAAAACGTTTGCCAGTTAGTTAAACTAACGGAAGCCCGAGGATTCCTATATACATTGACAATGAGTAGTTGTCCCAAATCAGTTGGAACAACCACTGCCAGGGTATCCAGTATACCATCGAGACAATAGATAGAATCAACCTGTTTAAAGGGGATATCATTTTTAATAGCAATTAACAGACCTCCCTCCGCTCGATCCTGACGATCCTTTCTTATAACGTTATAACCCTTTAGGATAAATCTGGATTGGGGTTTAAGCCAGGTCTCGTTCAAGAGAATGATATCAAGCTCATATGAGATTTTTTCAAGTGAACCTTTTTTAGGGAAAAGACCCCGACAGTTCCATTGAAGAATGTTCAGACAGGATTCTGTAGCCATTATTTAAGAAGAATTATTGTTAGTAGGTATCTGTCAAAGGGGTGCTAAGTTAAGATTTTGAGGGAGGTTGGAGAGGGAGCTAAAATTGTTTAGCAGGGCAAACAAAGGAGCCATCTGATTGCAAAGTTGAGTTAAAAAAGACATAATCTGTGAAAGGCTTTCTGCAAATTGAGGAGGAAGTGATGAGTAAAGTGAGGGAGAAGGAGTAGCAGGACAGGGGTTGATATTCTTTGGTGGGAAGGGAACATTAGTAGCATGACTGGTGTTAAAAAGGGTTGGAGTTATGTTTGAGTGAGTCAAACCAGCGTGTTTATCGCCGTGGTTGGGATTCTGGCGAGAAACTGATGATTGAGCACGTTGCTTATTCTGGTGTTGTTCGCGTGATCTTGGTTTCGAAAAAGCAGTGACGGTTGCAAAAGGTAGTTGAAAGCTTGAACTCGGATTGCCCATGGCAGAATCCAAGTCAACGTCTCCAATGTTAGGGAAGTTGGCATAATTAAAGTTAGGCATCTGCGAGGGAAGGCTAGAATGAAGGATAGGTACTTTAATCAACGAGTTAATGTCAAAGCTTAAATTATTTCTTTGTGCACATTTCTTCTCCTGATGGAATAGACGTGTCGCTTCGTTATTGGGAAGATTTCTAAACGCCGCAATTTTCCTAATCGAGATTTGGTCCATGAAATCTGGGCATTTCTTGTCTGATGCTAAATGAGAGCCCTTGCAGTTGATACAAACAACATGCGATTTCTCATTGGGGCATTCGACCCCAGTTTCATGGGGAGCACCGTCACAGAATCGACATCGAGGGCTTTTGCATTCTTTGGCCACATGCCCAAATCTGTAGCATTGGTAGAAAAGCTTGGGTTGGGTAACGTAAGGTTCGACTTTAACTCTCAAGTTAAAGATATCAATGAAGTCCGGAACTTCCTCACCCTCGAATCTAATTTGCACCGTTTTTTTTTTTTTTGCACTAGATCACCTTTCTCATTTTCGCTACAAAACGGCGAACACTAAGAACGGAGCATTTAGAGCTTAACCGTGAATATCTAATGATGTCATCATTGGAAATATCAAGAGGTATGTCTCGTATTATACCTTCACGAGCAACCCGATAGTTGGGAATAAACGCGGTGAGGTTAGATTTAGCCAAGAGTTCAAGACGATCAACAATTTTGTTGGCACTCCTACCATCGTAGCATTCTGCATGAATTCGCGAGAGGCTAGACTTTTCAATGTGTTTAATTAGACCTGGAAACGAGGTATGTAGAATTTTTCCGACCACCATGACATGTTTTGGTTCATAACCCCTCTTTGGCTCTACAATAATAAAAAAGGGACCTCTGTTGTGAATAGATTACCTATTTTTAAATAGATCTTCAGTAGAGTTAAAGTCTCTAGGACCACCTGTGTGAGGTATTTTGTTTTTTTTCAGCAAGTGAGGGATCCATCTGATGCGAGGAGTCACGCTTCCCCCGCCTCTCCCTTAAGAAGTTGAGGTTAGGAGGGGCTGCGCGTGTCGACGAAGAATTCAAGCCCTGAAAGTTCTGAGATTCCCAAACTTCCTGACTCAAGTTAAGCAAAGAGCTATTTACGACATTTTGATCCAACTCTGATTCAATATCCATGAAATTGACTTTATCAGCTGGAGATACGACTCTATTTGTAGCGCTATCTTTATCCAAGGGATCCGAGTTCCCTATAGGATTCGCCATGTTGTGGCGCTCGCCAGGCCACTTGGCCTTTACGAAAAACATACAACCACCTACCTGAAGGAAGTAATGGCGCGTTACTCCACAGCGACAGCGACTGATGCAGTAACTAATAATGGCTTCCAAATGCAACGAATGATCTTTCCGTGATGGCGTCTCAGACGCGACTTCTCTTCTCACTTGAACCGAGCGGAGAGGGAAATTTGTCAATGGGTTGACTTCACTCGTTCCCCCCTGACTCCTCCCGGCCTAGTTAAACCGGTTATGGCTAGAGTGAAAATGTTGAAATACATTTTCCCCATAGATAGTGGAAGATTTGTACTTTGGCTTAGAATTAAATAATTTGAAACATCGAAATGCGATTATGCCGATCATAGAAACTATTTTCAACCTTAATTCAATTTAGAAATGTTTTCAAGGAAAAAGAATATATTTTTTAGTATGTGGCAATATTTCACTGTTTATTCAAGAGGAGCAAATATGAATCAGATATTGAAAAGTGGAAAACTTAAAGCTTAATTGATGTAAATAGATTGTATTCTCTTGATTCTTCATAATGTCAGAGTGCAAATTTTTGGAAAAATAGTTTAACTAAAGAAGAAAAATGTTGACAAACAGACGATGTTGTTGGAAGACTCTTGAATTTTCTAGCACAACTAATAAATTTGCAATCCAAAAGACTATGTTTTAACAAAATAGTGAAATTTTCTACTGATTATATGAATTTTAAAGAATTTAGTTAAACTTTCCTTCCTGCAGTGGCATTTACAAACCAAATATCTACGATAAATTCTCAATAAAAACTTCAATAGTTGAATTTTTAATAAAAAATCGAAGGGTTAAATCGTTACTTAAAAACAGTAATGTTTAACTTAAACAAAGAGTTTTACAAAAAATAGTTGAGCCCCTCAACCAATCAATTGAAATTTTAACCAAGTAGTACGACATTTAGGGCCGGTTCCACCATCGACATATAGGAATGGACCGGCAATGCTGTGAGGAGAACGGTAATGGGCTCCAGAGAGAGAAAAAACATTTGAGAAATATTTTCCTTGGGTGAAGTTTGGCGCAGCACATGACCGCGCTTCGTGTCGCGAGTGCCCCAATAATGTGACGTTTATTGCACTTTTCAGAATTAATTTATTTATAATTTATTTAATTATAATTTATTGTAAATAAATATAAAAAATGGTGGCAGCCTGCGTAGTTTGTGGGCGTTTTCAAGACGTTTATATGGGCATATGTTTTCATACGTAAATAAACTTATTGAATATAGTAAAATAAAAAATATTACAACAAAAACAAAACCTCAAAATATGAAGTTTTGTACCTATGCAATACAAATGTTTATTTTTAATGTTATAGAAATATTGTTCAAATTTTTGACAGTACTTAAATTATTTTTGAACTCACAAAACTATTATTATTGCAGCATTTTCAATCCAATTTCAAGAAGAGTTGAAGGTTACCAAGTTTTTAAAATAACCTATCTGAAACAGATTAATTTACATGAATGTTTTTTCTAATTCGATTTATTATAAATAAAAATTTCTAATGTATTGTTTATCTTTTTTTTTATTAACCGTACAGAATATTCAGGCAATACCCGGAGCCACCAATTCATTGGACAGAGTCCTGAAATAGATAAAGGCAGGTCTACATCTCATGTTTTTTCTCTCTCTACAGCCCATTTCAGTTCTCCCCGAAGCGTTACCGGTCCATTTCTATATGTCGATGGGTTCCACCAACCTAAGTTAAATCATTGTCTAACTGACAGCGGGTTAAATTTAATGCCATGGTTAAGTGTCGATTATCCTATCGCACGTTCCACCATGTTTTTGGAGGTCCTGGTTATCTAACCAGATAGTCGTTTCGAAATAACTCCTGTTTTCCTTTTAACAATTCGCGTGATTGGCTACTTGTCGGTCGAGTGAAAAGCAAAGCAATATGGCCGTGCGCGCCAAATTCAAACAAGGTTCACTCCACGTGCGTGACCACACTAACCCAAAAAAAGGGAATTTGTATGTGTTTTTTGTTCGTGTTATCTGTGATAAGATGGAAGAAAATAAAGTGAAATCGCCTAATTTTCTTCCTAATGCTACTTCGATTTGATTCAGCAGATCATTTACAAAAGCTTTTCTTAAGCGAAATCTCGTTTGCAGCCCCATGCCACATTTCTGGAGGGCTGTGGAAAATATTTGTCATGAGAGTTGACGATTGCCGTGTGGCGGCGCCAGCTATGCAGTTGACCTAGTATTCAAATATTGCACAGCGAAGTAGTAAAAAAAATGTTTTTCAAATGAAAATAATTTTCTACTAGTTCTGGGTAAAAGATAATAATCTTTAAGGTTTTTTATTACCTTCTGAAAAAAAAATAATTAGCGAAAATCGTAAAATTCACTGCTTTTAGACGTCAATCCCAATGCATTTCTACTAACCACAACAAATCATTATTCTTGCGCAATCAAATTAAACATATAATTATTTGTGTAATTTTTAAATATCCGAAGAGAAAATAGTCTAAATTTTATAACATTTTTTATTTTATTATATAATATAAATAAAATAATATTTATTTTATCTATTAACTTAAATTTATTTTGGATTTCCATATATTTTAATAAACAAATTATGTGTTTTAAAGAAAACAATGTACTTCCTTGTTTAATAATATCATATGTTATTTCAAGTTCAAAAAATGAACCTTGGTAAAATGATTTATAAAATGGAGGAAAATATGCTAAAGTTAATTATAACTAATTTTGGAAAAGAACTCGAGGTGAACTTTTGATAAAAATATTTCGGGTTTTCTTTATTTGACAATAACAATTTAGAGTTCAATGTTTTCTTTTTTCTCTGCAGGTAAAAGTTGCAATTCTTATTTAATTCTAATGCTGTATCGCTTATTTTATTCCTGAAAAGATTTTCTGTAAATCTCGTTGGCAGTTTTTATTATTTTTTTTAAATGATTTATAAAAACCTATTGTTTACAAAAATAAAGATTTTATAATTCCTAAATAAAATTTTTTCTCTAAAAACGTTTCGATCAGATTTGCGGAGAATCTTTTCAGAAATAAAATAAGCCCTACATCTTTTGATTGAATAATAATTGCAACTTTTACCTAAAGTGAGAGAGAAAAACATTAAACTGTAAGAACTACTGTTAAATTAACAATGAAAATGTTAAAATATTTATTTTAAAGGTTCCCCTCAAGTTCTTTAAAAAAACAGTTATAATTAACAATAAAATATTTTCCTCGATTTCATTAATCATTTTTAACAACGTTTATTTTTTATCTTGAAATAACTTTAGTTCATGTTCAATTTAAAAATAAGTACAATTAAAATTTCTGTTCCCTCTTAAATCTTAAGCTAAATTTCATGAAAATAGTTATGACGAAAAAAAAATTTTTGAAATGAATTCATTAACATTAATTAAATTTTGTTTACTATGTGTAATTTTAGTTCATTTTTTAAGCTTGACATTTTTTTAAACTAACATTTTTTTATTTCTGCAAAATAAAAATAAATTTTCCTAAAATCTTTTCGAAATTTTTTTGGAAATACTTCGAAATATTTTAGAAAAATCATTTGATATTTTTCTGAGAATCTAAAGAAAAAAATTGTATTCTCTTGAAACCTTCCGTAATTTTAATCCAGCTTCCTGTTCAAAAACTTCAACAATCTACATTGAAAAAATGGAATTTTTCACAAGTTTAAAAATAGCTTGGAATTATTTGAATAATTGAAAATATTTTAATAATTGAATAATTGTATTGTGCTCCTAAAACCTTTAAACATTCTTAAAGGGCTTCTCATGTTTTGTTCTAAATCATCAAAAATGTACATTTCGTTTAAAATTTTTCGGAATCTTCTAAAGATTTTAAGTATTTTCGATTCTTTTCAAAACTAATTAAAACTACTACAAATAAAACCAAAAATTTATCCGAAAAAATTGTTTTAAATCTTTCAGATTTTTTTTTACATATTTCGAATCTTCAACACTTAAAATTAACCTTCTAAAATAATATCTAAATAATTTTGAATTTTCCTAAAGTCTTCATGTCCGTTTAATAGCAAAATTTAAAATATATATATAAAATTTAAAAAAAGGTACTATAAAGTTATAAAAAATTTATAAAATTTCATGCACGATAAGCTTGATTCTATTTATTACATCATAGTCATTCAAAACTAAAATAATTTATATCTTCATTAAATTATTCTATAACAGACATAATTTAAACATTTGAAATGAAAATAAATATTTATTAATCATTCTTTTCTGTAGATTCGATGAAACAAATTATGATTAATCATTTAAAACCTAAATACACTGATATACGAGAATAAATCAATGTAAAATGGATAAAATAGCAATTTGGAAATTATTTTAAAAACTTGGTTACTATGTAGCGATTCCTTATTTAGAATAAGATCCTTTAGTTCATGTTTAATTTTAAAACAATTATAAAGGAAATTCCCTTTTTGTCCTAAATCTTAAGTTAAATTTCATGAAAAGAGTTATGCCGAAAAGCAATTTTATAAATGAATTCATTAAAATTAATTAAATTTATTTAAAATTTATACTTATATTTTATTTTTTAAAACTTGAAAATATATTCAGATATCATTTTTTATTATTTATTAAACAATGCCCAATATTCACAGTTAATATTAACAATAAAATAATATTTTTTAAAAGAGAAAAACTCTTTTAAATTTTTAAATTAAAAATTATGTAATACTATTTAGATCATTCGGTGGTCCTGCTCCCGATTACTTTTTTATCCCGATTTACAATCAAAACATGTTAGAGCTATGAATGGATCTAGGCAGCGCAAGTAATGACAAAGTCTTCCCGAATATGGTGTTTATTCAGAATCATGAAAGTATCTTGAATACAACGCGAGCGGCTTCTACTTCCGAGTCTCATGGAAGCCGCTCGCGTTGTATTCAAGATACTTTCATGATTCTGAATAAACACCATATTCCTGAAGACTTTGTCATTACTTGTCCTGCCTAGATCCATTGATAGCTCTAACAAAACAAACGCACTTTGAGATTTTTGTTCAAAATTTTAACGCTGCGGATATTTGATCTAAGAGTAGTTTTTTCAGTTTTCTTTCGCTTAGAAAATGGAAAATTTCGAAAAGATCACTCAAAATATTCAAAGATTATTTTAATACTGTCACTAAATTACTTTTAATGCGTTATTAAACTCAACGTTATTGTTTTGTCATGAATTTGCAACGATCAGACGACCTCAGAACTTCTTCCAAAAACTCCATATTTCACAACGACACTGCAATTTTTTTGTTGAAGGACGATTAAATCGCCCTAACCGACCAAATTTGACCGGTGAGATTTAACGGTGGTTAATGCGAGTTAACCGGCTGTTAAAAAGTGGTGGAACGCCTAAACTAGTTTTAACCAAGGATTCAATTTTTAACCGAGGTTGGTAGAACTGGCCCTTAGGGCTGATTTCACCAACTCTGATTAAATCGTTAATCATTGATTAGCCTTATTTAATCAATACTTTGCGTTCCACAATTCTTTTAATCATGATTAGGGAAAGATAATTGTGGGTTAACTTTACCGCCCAAAAATGGCTGGTTATCGAGTTTAATCAGTGATTAAAGTAACATAACCTTGAAATTGAAGTGCAAGTGGAGTGAGTGCAGTATACAGGAAGGAAATATGGCTCTGTTTTACGACGATATTTTATCCTCATCTGATGATGATGAAATGCTTAACCACGTTCAGAGAAGGCCCCGAATATTTAGAGAACGAGCGAATTATTTCGAAACCATGGATGATTTGGATTTTTTTACACGATTTCGCTTAAAAAAAAATTACTTTTAAAACTTTGCTGCTCCAAATAGAAGAAAGTTTGCAACATGCTACAGAAAGTTATGTATAAAAAATTTTATGAATATAATGGAAATAGAATAGAATAGAAATGTGTGAATAGAAAATTAATTTCCTTAGTTAAAAATGTATGCTTTAGTTTAAAAATTGAAATTGAAATTTACAAAATGCAAGTAGGTGAAAAATGAATACACTTTGTGAGAAAGTCAACAATGTTGTTCAAAAGTCGCTTTGATTGAAAATTAAGTTAGTTTGGTGAAAATTAAACTATCTTGTCGAAGCTCTGTTTCTATTCAGTTCAAAATTAATGTTATGATTGCAGATTTAAACTGTTCAACTTTTTATTGTAAATTTATATTTTATGGTTGAAAATTGAACTATTTGGATCAAAATTCATGTCTGAAAATGTAACTGAACCACATTTTATTTACGATTATATTTTGAAATTTTTAACTAAATTATTTGGTTTCAAATTTATATATTTTTCTACAAATTCGACGGCTTTTGTAGAAAATGAATCTTTATACTTGAGAATGATATAGATGATATAGAAACATTTTTTAAAATAATAGACATTAGTGTTGTGACAAATTAATCCACGTTTTAAGAAATTTCACAATTTTGTTCAAGAAGCATTTTGTTTGGAAATTGAACTAGTTCGGGGTGAAAAATTAAACTACCTTGTCAACAATTTTTTTTTAGTCGAAAATTAATTTTTATGATTGACAATTTAATTGTTCCATTTATTATAGTACATTTATATTTTATCGATTAAAATTGAACTATTTCCATCAAAATTTATGCGTTTTGTTCTGGTAAAAATTAACCTTCTTGCTCCGAAAAATCATCTTATTGTTTTAAAATTCTTTTTTTGTTGTTGAAAGTTTGTTAAATTGAAAATTGAACTATTTGATTTTAGATTTATATATTTTGCTGCAAATTTATCGGCTTTTTAGGAAATAAATCTACATGCTTGAGGATTCACTTTTTCTGTGAAAAATTGAACTATTTTGTTAAAAATCCGTTTTTTTGTAGTTGTAAATTATTTATCACAAGCGAAAATTTAAGTGTTCAATTTTTATTGTAGATTTTTTTGTATTTGAAAATGGAACTGTTTCATTTAAAACATAGGTACTTTGTTCAAAATTGGTCTTTTTTTTTAGAAAAATAATCTGCTTGTTTGAAAATTCATCTTTTTGGATTCAAAATAGTTTTTTGTGTTAGTAAATCAATATTAACGCGAGATAATTTAAATCTTCCTGTTTTTATGGTTAATTTATCTTTTCCAATTAAAAATTGAAACTACTTGTTCCAAAACATATGCACTTTCTAACAAATTCCTTGTTTTTTGTAGAAAATTGATCTTCTGAACTGAAAATTTGTTTTCATTTGTTAGTTGAAAATTTTGTAAAGTGAAAATTGAACTGTTTTTAATTGTAAATTTTTTTTCGGTTGGACTCTGAACTGTTTGTACGAAAATGCATGTATTTAATTTAAAATTATTATTTTCGGTACACAATCAATTTAATTTCTCACTTCAAACCGAATCTTTTTGTATAAAACATGTTTATAAATAATAGTCATTGTTCTTCTTTTTATCGAAATGTACATTGTTAAACATTTTCCTTCTGGTTACCATGTATAAATTAAAATTATAGTTCAGAAACAACGCTATTCCACCTAGGATACAGCTCCTACTTGCTATGCGGTACTACGCAACTGGTTCGCACCTTATTGCTGCTGGGGACTTCTCTGGAGTTAGCAAAACTAGCACTCATAGAATTGTTCACCGAGTGACTGTTGCTATTGTTGGACTGGCTCGACAAGACATTAAAATGCCTTCCACAGAAGCAGAAGTTACTGCTGCTCAAGTAGATTTCTATGCAATAGCACGTTTCCCTAAAGTTATTTCGGCATTAGATTGCACCATCGACACAGTGATCCCAGGCCTGAAACGAGACGTGGTCCAATACTATGACACGTCTATGTCCGTGTGAATATGGTAGGAGACGATATAAATGCCTGGGTTGTGCGCCCAACCCATTTCTCCTCTTCTGAATTTGAAAACTCGAAGGTGCACGATTGCCAGTCGGAACACTTCGGCGGTTCTATTTATATCTCTATCTGCTTTGAAATAA
>NC_046661.1:68675938-68680452 GCF_010883055.1 Belonocnema kinseyi
AATTTAAGAAATTGGCGATTTTGGAATTCATCTCGTTTGGATAAAAACTCAATTATTTGCTTGAAAAATGAATTATTTTGTTGAAAATGTAACTATTTTGTAAAACAGTCCTCTTTTCTATCAAAAATTCAACTACTTTGTTATAATTTTTATTTCTTTTATTTGAAGGTTCATCTCTTTCGTTGAAAATACATTTTTGAAACTGACAATTAATCTATACCATTTTTGGTAAAAAAATCATGTATTTTGTTAACAATTCGTCTTTCTTTATATACATTTTTCGGTTGAATTATCAACCGTAAATATTTTTTGGTTGCAAAGTCGTTTTGTTGTAAATGCGACTATATTGTTAAAAATTAAAATCATAATTTTTGGTTGGAAAATTCGATTATTCACTTAACGTTGAACTACTTAGTAACAAAATTAATTTTTTCTTATCAAGGATTCATAATTATAGTAGAAAATTCAAATATTTGCCTTTAAATTATGTTAAAAATTCAGCTTTTTGTAGATATAACTCTTTTTGACTTTAAAATTTTTTAAATTAAAATTATTATATTTTTTTTTAATTTTTAAAATGTTTTCAAATACTCTCTTAAAATTTATTTGTCAAAATAAAAAATCATTTTCAATGTTCTTAGCAATCACAACAATTTTTGTTATTCTTTTTAAATACTGTACAATTCTCAAAAAGCTTTTTTTTTAAACTTAAAATCTTAAAATTTAGCTCATTACAAATCTAACAATTCAAGGCTTTCTATTTCGAACCATTCTGTTCAAATTTGTATAGTTTTTAACAGTTGTTTGTAATGGATTGTTTTAAATGAATGGTCAAATATTGCTGATAATTAACGAAATTTTCTATTTTAATTAAAAAATTTCAAATTGAACGGGTTAAAAATAAAAAAATTTTATACTGAAATAATATTTCAAGTAATAATCGAAAACAAATAAATTAATTTTCTAACAAATAATTGGTGTTTTAACTAATACAATTTACAGGATAAAGTTTAACCAAAAATGGATTAGTTCAATTTCCATATAAACGATGTGATAAAAAACTGAAATGAACAAGGAAAAAAACGAATTTTCAATAAAATTGTTAAATTTTCAAGGAAAAAGGTGAATTTTTGACCAAGAAGATTAATGTTCTATAAAAAAAAGGATTTTCAAACTTAACCAATATATACGATTAATTTTTAATCAATCCTATAATAGTTACATTTTCAGATACTGCTAAATAATTTTTAACGGAAAAAATTTATTTTCAACAAAGTTGTTGAATTGTCAACCAATCAGATGAATTTTCGACCAAGAAAATTAATGATCTACAAAAAAAAAAGACAAATTTTAAACAAAATACATGAATTTCCAATGAAATTATTTAATTTTAAAGTGGCATAATCGACTTTAAACCCAAGAAAATGTACAGTTAATATTTTAACCAAACAATTGCATTGTCGACCAAAAATGATACATTTTCAAACAAAAAAATTAAATTTCTACTAAAAAAGGTCAATTTAATTTTAATAATTTTTTTAATTTTAAAGACAAAAAGAGTATTATCTACAAAAAAGCTGAATTTTTAACCTAATTTAAAGGCAAATAGTTGAATTTTCAACTATAATTATGAATCCTTAATAAGAAAAAATTAATTTTTTTACTAAGAAATTCAACTTTAAGTGAATAATCGAATTTTCCACCCAAAAATTATGATTTTAATTTTTAACAATATAGTTGCATTTACAACAAAACGCAAAAAAGAGGCGCGCGAAGTATTTAAATCATTAGAATCGCCAGCCCAGCATCGAAATCTGGAAATATTAAAACCCCAATCTCTTCATTTTATTTCAAAGCAGATAGAGATATAAATAGAATCGCCGAAGTGTTCCGACCGGCAATCGTGCAACTTCGAGTTTTCAAATTCAGAAGAGGAGAAATGGGTTGCGCGCGCAACCCAGGCATTTATATCGTCTCCTACTATATTCACACGGACCTAGACGTGTCATAGCATTGGACCATGATCTAATAAATACATGGTCTAGCCACGCGCAAGTAAAAAAAACCGCACCAATAAGGACCCACTGCTTAATTTCTCCATGTTGGATAAGTGAGGCGGCAAACATAAGGGATTTTAAAATGTAAAATGTGAGAATAAAAATTTCCTGTACTTTTGAGGTGTAGAAATATTTGAATCCCAATCAAATGTATTATAATAATGTTGAAGATCGCTAAAGGAAAATATGGATTAACTATTATTTTAGGTTATGTGTTACATAACCTCTTTCTGCGGACAAAAAGTGACATATTTGTGTTAAATAAAATGAAATTGAGTTCAAGTGGGAAACATGGAAAACGATCGGGAATTTTATAGGACTGAGGAAAACCGGGAAATGACAATGAATTTATTTTTTGACCGGGAATTTTACAAAATATATATTTTTATTTAAATAATTTTTAAATGCTTTTTTGAAGGTTAAATAATTAAAAAATTCGAAGTTTCTTAAATCGAAGATCTTTTTATAAACAGCAGGGTGGCCGCCGGACCTGCAAATCGAGAATTTTACGAATTTTCAGAAGAAAAATCTGTCCACATTCGATTTTAACAGTTTTTAAAATAATTAAAGTGCAGTTTTGAGGATCTAAACAATTAAAAATTAAAAGCATTTGAGGTTGAAAATTTTTGATGAAAAACAGTTTTATTTTATCAACTGTAAATATAAATAAATAAATTATTTTGAAAATTGATCTGTACTCTAAGTGTAGAAATCTAAACAATAATTGATTTGACCAAACAATTCTAGATCCGTTCAAAATTTGAGAATTCCCAGATTGTAACTGTTTCAATCCGAAAGTCTTGATAAGAATTGAAATCAATATATCATTTATTCCGATAATTTTATTTATAAATAAAGATTTTCATGATTTATCAATGATATATTTGTCATTCAGAGTTTCAGGTATTCCTTTATATAATTTTTTTATATTAAAATAATAAATAAATACATTTATTAATTTGTTCAGCTACTAAAAAATGTAAACGTGCGGTCTACTATTTTCAATTTAAAAATAAATCCATAATAATACAGTCATAATTAAAGGTTTTTATTGTATTTAAAATATTGCGAGTCTAAATTATTTCATTTTTATCCCATTTAATTTGAAATTTCTTAATGTAGAAAATGAATAAGTATTTAATATTTAGCAATATTTCACTGTTCATTTAAGACGAGTAAATTGAAACCTAATATTTAAAAGAAAACAATTTGAAACTGAATTTTTTTACATAGAAAGCTTTGAATCTTTAGATTTTCGAAGAACTTTTGATATTTAGCGTTACAATTTTAACTGTTCTATTTAAAAAGTGTTTAATTTATAAGTGAAATTTTTAAATTTTGACGCATAAATAAGAATTGAACACTTATTTCATGTAAAAAAAATTTGAGTAATTTTAAGAGATATGAAGAAGTTGTAAAAAGATTCAAAATTAATTAAAAACTTGAAATTATTTCAAGTAGTTTAAACGAAGTGTGTTAACATTTTTTTCAGAACTTCTTAAATATATTTTAACATTAATCGGAATTTTCCTACAATTTTTGAAAATTCAGCAAATTAAATAAAATCCTTAAAATCTTCCATATTCTTTTTTGATCATTTTTTAAATCTCTTCAAATCTTCTTAAATGCAAATTTCAGAAAAATTTCAAATTTGCAGGATTTTCTAAAAGTTAAAAAAATGCAATAATTCATTTAAAAATATATTTAAAAGTTCTAGCAAGAAATTCAAAAATGATTTTGAATTTGGAAAAATTTAAACGCACTTCTAGATTTTTCAAAATTTGGAATAAAATTTTAAAGCATTTGAAGGATGCCTAGACTATTTAAAATTAAAATAATTCAACTTCTAATTTAAGAAACGTTAAGTTAAAAAAATTATTTTTCAACTTTATTGTGTCTAGCTTAAAATTACTTAAATTACATAATTTTCTAAACTTTTAAAGTTCATTGCTTGATTCTTTAATTTATACTATTAAAAATGTTAACGTGGTTTTATCTTTTTGAAACTAATCTCAATCTTTGAACTCTATAATTGATAAAAGTTCTACGTTTTGCAGTTTATTTGCATTTCACTTAAAACTGTTCAATTTAAAAGTGTTAGTACCTTGCAGTTTATACGTGTAAGTTATTCAGCATTTGAATACACAATTTTTGCATTGAAAAATTTTAAACTTCAATTTGAAAACCTTGGAATTCAAGGGTTCCATTTTGAATGCTTTAAAGTGTTGTTTATTTTTTATCACTTTATATGGAAAAATGTTTAGAACATAGTTTGATTTTTTTAATTTCATTGGCCGTGAAAAATGTTAGCGAGCCGGGAAAAAACCGGAAATTTTTTTCTTTGATTAAAACGGTCAACCTGCAGTGCCCATGACATAAAAAAATGATAATTATTATATTTTATTTATTTTACTGTCAGGCACAATTTTCATTTTGTCAGTTACTCCCTCTTGCCTT
>NC_046661.1:68680552-68682181 GCF_010883055.1 Belonocnema kinseyi
AATGTAAGAATAATAGGTCTTACTTTCAATCCAGATCAAATACAGATCTAACAAACTTTTCTGTAAAATTTACGGACCCGCGTAATTCTATTACAAACCTCTATCACTTTTACATATATATTTCTGAAAGAATTGTCTACCTGAGAATTTTTCATTCACTGGTAAACGGAGATGTTTTAAATAAAATTCCTTATCACAAATATCAAAAATTGTATATACTTTTAATCCTTCTCATTCAGTAATATTTACAAACTTACATTCTGGTCTGAATATAATTTATTTCCTTACCAATGTTCTAATATATCCACTAAAAGTTCTTTTTGAATTCAATCTTTTAATATTCTCATAATATTTCTTCCTACATACTGATTTTCCTGTAACAGTTCGCCGTACAGTCTTACGCGTCAAACTCAAACTGCGCGATCAAAGTAACAAAATGGAGGAATTAAGCGGTTGCGTGACTGAAACGAAACAGGGCCCTCAAGTGGCTAGACCATGTATTCATTAGATCATGGCATTGGACCACGTCTCGTTTCAGATCTGGAATCACTGCATCAACATATAGAAATGGACCGGTAAAGCTTTGGGGAGAACTGAAATGGGCTCTAGAGAGAGAAAAAACATATGAGAGTAACCTGCCTTTTTCTATTTCAGGACTCCGTCAAGTGATTTGGTGGCCCCGGCTATTGCCTAAATATTCCGTACGGTTAATTAAAAAAAAAAGATAAACAATACATTAGAAATTCGTAGTTATAATAAATTGAATTTTAAAGAACATTCATGTAAGACAACCTGTTTCAGATAGATTATTTTAAAAACTTGGTAACCTGGAATTCTTCTTGAAATTTTGTTTTTGTTGTAACATTTTTTATTTTACTATATCCAATAACTTTACTTACGTATGAAAACATATCCCCGTATAAACGTCTTGACAACGCCCACAAACTACACATGCTGCCACCATTTTTTCTATTTATTTACAATAAATTATAAATAAATCAATTCTGAAAAGTGCGATAAACGTCACATGATTGAGGCACTCGCGACACAAAGCACGGTCCTGTGCTGCGCCAAACTTCACCTAACGAAAATATTCTCGACCAATCAGCTTTATCTAGAAAGAGATAGGTCTACACCTCATATGTTTTTTCTCTCTCTAGAGCCCATTTCCGTTCTTCCCACAGCATTACCGGTCCATTTCTATATGTCGATGGATTGCACGACGCACGTTCGAGTGCAGTCATTTGGTGGGGACGATGCTGAAGTGTTTAGAAATCGAAAAGGATATTTTTCCATAAAATTTCAAGCCACTTGTGATAGTGGCATGAAATTCACCAGTATTGTGGCACGTTGGCCAGGAGCAGTTTATGATTCCACTATTTTTTGAAATTCTAGGCTATGCGCTCGATTGGAAGCTGGTGAGGTCAGGAACGCACTTATATTGGGAGATTGATTCCACTATTTTTTGAAATTAGAACTCGTAATAAAAGCGAATGTACGTTTGGTATATGGAAGCGCAGATTTCCGTGTTTGGCGACACGAATGCGCTTCAAAGTTGATCATGTGCTTCCTGTGATAGTAGCAACTGCGGTTTTGCATAATAGAACCCGCCTGGCTGCAGAGGATCTG
>NC_046661.1:68682222-68688327 GCF_010883055.1 Belonocnema kinseyi
CCCCCCCCCCCCCACGAGCCTCTTCTAAACGTTCATTGGGACGAAGTTTTAAACGAGGATCTTCATAACCGTGGTAACTTGCCTGTCGATGATGGAAATGCACGTCGAAACATTATTTCCTATTTTCAAAGTTTGATTGATTAACAATAATGTCTGTTGTGCATGAGAAGTACTTTATATTGGACTAGCGTAAATCCGCGCCTCGCCCCGCTATTCGATAACAAAAGAATGTCTGCTCCCTAGTGTAATTAGTTTAATAGTGTATTATTATGTAAATAATATAATAACGATTACTGAATGTAATCAATAGGCTATGTAGAATAAGAATAAAGGCCGAAAAATGGGTTTACAAACATTTTTTATTCGTCTAGTATTTTTCTAGTATTTCTTTGGAGTGTGCAATAAAAACAATTTTTTGAGTTCGAAAAAACGAAATTAAGAAATAAAATTAGGTTTCTGTTTTGAAATAATGTTCCAAGTTCTGAACATTATTGCAAATTTACACCTGTGAAAGCTTTGTTTTAAATTTTAACAGTCTTTGGTTTGCTTATCAACAATAACACAGATGCATGTTGAAATAATGTTCAAAACATGGAACATTATTTCAGCGCACCCCAGCACAGCCATAAATAAATATATATACGTGAAACCTACGTGAAACTTGAGCATTCTATAATATGTTGTTTTTTAAGAGAAAATTAGATGATACGCATTTTTCCAATTTGCGAAGGGAATTTTTTCTAAAAAGTTATTGAGATGTAGAGCCTAATTGAGATGTTTATTATTTTCTTATCAATTATAATAGCGTTCATCGCCTTATGGTAAAATCCTCTGGAAAATAGAAAAAAGGTTTAAAATTAACAAAATGATAGCGGTTTTTCTGAAAAAATTAAAAATCTATTTTCTCAAAAAACCCACCTTTAAATTTTTGTTGGAACTTGTACATTGATAATGGCGATACCTTGTAAGTTTGATGCTTGCTAAATTTATTTTGTAGTCAAAAGGATTCTTTTGTGTTACAAATGAATTTTCTACTTTTTCATAGAACAAATGATAGATACGAAAAATTTTTAAATAAAAGTTTGCACGTCTAAAAAAGATCTATGAATAGTTTTTGAATTTTTTTTGTTAACTATTAAAAATATCGCAGAAGAATAAGAGACGTTTTTCACAGAACTTTTTGAGACATGCAAACTTTTATTTCTAACATTTTTTCATTTCGATCATATTTAGCAACCCTGCATCTTAAAAGGCATCTTTAATATCAACGTGCAAGCTCAAACAAAAATTGACAACACATTTAAACGTGGGTTTAAAAAAAAATTGATTTTTAATTTTTTCAGAAAAACTGCTGTCATTTTGTTAATTTTTAACCTTTTTTTAATTTTCCGGCGGATTTTCAAAGAAGGTGATGAACGCTATAGAATCAATAAGAAAACAATGTTCCAAGTTTTGAAAAATATTGGAAATTTACACCTGCAAAAGCTATTATTTTAAATTGTAACATTTTTTGGTTACCTTATTAACAATAACAGATCGAAATAATGTTCAAAATTTGGAACATTACTGTAACGCTCCGCAGCGTAGCCATATATGTATACTTCAAACCTCCATAAAACTTATTCTTATCACATAAAATAATAATTATCTAAAGAATTGATGAACAAAAAAAATCACGAAGGAAGAACAGGATTCCTTGTTTTTCCTTTAAGGCAGTCATGATTTTCTATCTGCTTACGGAACAGCTGGATCCTTAACTCCTGCTCGAGTAACGTGTTTTTCATGATCTGCTTCTCATTTTTCTCTGAAGCCTCTTTTTTAAAAAATTCCAAGTAATCCACTTTTGCTTGAATCATGGCGCCAAAGTTCTTTAGTGATGATGGCTTATTTGATCGTCTTCTACTGTATGGTTTATATGATAATCGTTTTCGTACGATTTTATCAAGATGATCGTGTTCTGAACCCTTCGGTGTGTTTACGCACGACGGGATCTGCAATAGTGGACTCCTATCCTTCCTCAGCAATGAAGGATTCCATTCGGACCAGTCATCATCGTCATTCATTGTCTGCAATTAAGTAAAATATTATTATGGGACTAGAACTAATGAAATGTTTGCACTATTTGTAAAGCAAATTTTGATTAGTAATTTTGGTTAATAAACCCTCTTTTTGATTAGTAAATTAATCTTTTGGTTTTAAAAATTCTTTTTTTTTTAGTTCAAAGTTCAACTTCTTGGTTCAGAATTCTGGACTTTTGTTAACAAATTTTTTTAAAAGAAATTTCAATTTTTTTCTGTCAAAATCGTATTTGTGTTAAAAATGTAACAACTAGGTTTTAAGTTAAACTGCTTTCTTAAAAATTAAAAAAAAAATCATTTTAAAAAATTTAACATTTTGGTTGACAATTCTTGAATTTTATTGAAAATACGTGTTTTTGGTAAAAAAATAATCTTTTTTAATTGAAAATTCAATTTTTTGGATACAATTCTTGAATTTTATTTAAAATAAGGTTTTGTTGTAGCAAATTAATCTTCCGGTTTCAAAAAGTCTTCTTTTTTAGTAAAAAATTCAATTTGTCGGTTCACAATTATAGAATTTGGTAAATAAATACTCCTTTTGATTAATAAATTAATCTTTTAATTATAAATTTTTTTTTTGAGAATTCAACTTCTAGGTTGAAAATTCTTGAATTTTGGTCAAAATTCTTTTTTTTTAAAGATTTTAAATAAACTTTTTGAGGAAAAATGTATCTTTTTCAGTTGAAAATTTAACTTTGAAACGGTCAAGCATATTCTCTAAAAAAATTAACTACCTTATCAAGGGTGGGTTCTTCATCGTTTATAAAAATGATTTCAATGCTTTCCTCGTTTCTGTGAACTGCATCCACTTCTAAATGATCCAATTCCTTTGCGAAGCTTCCTGTTACTTGATTGGTGTTTAATAAAAAAAGATAAATTCTCAGTCAAATAAAAAATAATTTCATTTTTATTAAAAGAAACTAATCTGCAGGCAAAGAGGAAATAATTTTCGGCAAATAAGTTGACTTTTTAAACAAACTGTTTCACTGAGCACTAAAATATGATTAATTTTCAATAAAAAGTGGAATAATTGTATTCCTATTATAATAAATTTATCTTCAAGAAAAAAAACAAAAATTTTTGACGAAGAAGTTGAACTTTAGCTAAATGATTCCAATGTTTATAAAAAAAGATCAATATTAAGTCAAAAATGTAATTTAATTTTTGTTTCAAAAATTATTTTGCAAGCAACAAAAACAGAATTTTCGACAAAAAAGTTACATTTTTAATCAAATATTTGCAGTTTTTACTAAAAAAAAGATACATTTTAAATCAAGATCGGAATAATTTGGAGATTATCAAAAATTCCCTGTCGTTCCACAATTTTAGACCTGTACCAACCCTCAATCTACAAAGTAAAACACTGTTCACATATAACCTGCCAGGCCATCGTCATCAAAAGGATTGTCCAGGGGATCAATTGCGCTTCCAAGTATTTCTTTGACTTGCAGGCACAGCAAGTCTTCCTTTACTGGGTTCCTGCCACCTCCTGTTGAGATTCAAATGTTATTAAACTGAGCATCAAATTTAGCAGAATTATAAAATAAGTAAAATCTATTCTTCTCTATATTTACCGGTTTTGAAGGTTTCCTGTCGCAGAGTGCTCAAATGTTTGCGAGCACTTCGCTTCAGGTTATCCCATAATAGTTTTAATTTATCTGCAGGGCGGTGCTCTGGAGAAATACATTTTGCATTAAATTCGTTGCAAATTTCGTTCCATGTCTTTTGTTTACATTTGCTACTTATAGCGTCTGTTCTTTTGCACTCTATTATATTTTTGTACTTCTCCATGATTGCTAAAAAAACATTTTTCCCATTTAGGGTAAAATTAGAGCTTCTTTTGTCTAAGCTTTTTTCCCTAAAAATATAAAACACAGTCGTCGTAGAAAAAGGCCTTGTTGATGTTTGAATTGCGTCCAATTTGTGGTTAGACAAAATTAATAATTCAACAAAAATACTCGCTTGTTTAAAGAAATATATTTTTGTTTGTACTCACCTCTTCCACTTTGTCCGCCATATTAATTAATACTTTTCTTTTCTTTATTATTCGTATTTTTATTAAAAACACAATTGCCACTTCTCTTCTATTCCTCTCGCCACGGAAACCACCCGTAACCTCGAAATTTGGGAATCTTATCATATGCTAATATCGCGCCGAGTGTTAACGCATAATTTCGTTCTAACCAATCAGAGTCGCCGTTACAACCTAAAGACCTAAAAACTAGACCTTATTACGAACAAAGTATACGATTAGCTAATCAGAGGTTTAAAATGCTTGGTAGAACGCATCGCTGGTTAAAGCTGATTTAATCATCGATTAAAAAATAATTGTGATTAGTTAATCATGGATTTAATCAGAGTTGGTGAAATTGGGCCTTGATGAAGTATTTTAATTTTCTACACAAGAACTTAAAAAGACTAATTTTTCACAAAATAAATGGATTTTTTAAAACAAAGAGGTAAATTTTCAAATCAAGAAGATAAATTTCCTACCAGAAATGAAGCAGTTACATTTTCAATTAAAAAATAAATTCTCAACCAAGAAGAACGTTTTTTAAAAGTAAGAGTTAAATTTATAAAAAATAAAATGGACTTACAACAATTCACTTTAACTTTGAAACATAGAGTTGAATTTTCGACCAATATGTTGTTAGAAACGTTAATGTTCAAGCAAAAACACAAATCATAAAGAGAATGGTTACTCTTTAACGTGAATACTTGAATGTTCAGTTATAAAAGACATTTCTACCTCAAATAAACGGGTTTTAAAGAAAATAGTTACATTTTTTATCAATATTACATAATATTATTTATAACAGTTACTTTTGAGAGAATCATTAATTGATTATTGTTCACTTATTTTTGTTTTCTACAAAAAATGAATTTTTGCAAAGAAATGATACTATAATTCCTAGGGAAAAAATTATTTCTTATTGTAACAAAAAATTTTCAAATGAAGGAATAAATGTTCAACTGAAATGATGAATATTCAACTAAAGTTGCATGCATTTTTGAACAAAAAGATGCCTTTTTAAGAAGAAAGTTTAACTTTTAATAAAGGAGTTTTATTTCAACCAAAGAGTCATCTTTTTGGTTGAAAAAGAAACTAATAAAAGAGAAATTTCACAATGGGCAAAAAAAATAAAGGATGTCTTAGAGACGTCTTTGCAACATCGCTAAGACATATTTTATAACATGTCTTTTAGTCATCCTAGAGATGATCTTAAAACGTCTAATGTCAGTAAAAAAGATGTTCCGAAAACGTCCATGTCTTTAAGACGCCTTTTGGTCATCTTTAGGACATTGGACGTCTTAGAGACGTTGCTTGGCCTGACATAGGACGTCCTAGGAATGTCCCAAGGACGTTCTTGGGATTTTCATAGTTTTCTGCCCACTGAGTTGTAGACAAGAAGATCAACTTTCAAAGAAGAATAACTTTGCACCAAAAAATACTATTTGTCAAATAAAGCCCATGATTTTTTAACGAAATAGGTAAATTTTAAATTAAAAAAGATAGATTTCAACCAAAAATGGAATGGTTTAATTTTTAGTTGAAATAATCACTTTTCAACTAAACTGACAAATTTCTAACTAAAATAATCAATCATAAACTAAAAAGATTAATTTTCTACCAAAAAATCTGCCCGCTTCGCGGGTACATTCTCATCACGCGCTACGCGTGCGGCTCGCTTCGCTCACAAGTTTGAGCGCGCCTAGGGCGCGCGACGGTTGAATCTCGCGCTTCGCGAGATCAAAAAGATCTCTATTAGATGGCAGTATTTATATGCGTCTTCAAATTTTTAATTGTCTACTTAATTAAGTATTCTCTTGACTTCGAGAAGCGAACCATGTTCGTTATCGAATTTTCGGCACCAGCTGACAAAAACATCATAGCCAAGGAGAATGGAAAGAAAGAGAGGTATCCAAACCTTATAAGGGAGTTGCAACGATTGTACCCGGAATATTCTGTTAAACTGATCGTCCTTATCATCGGCGCTCTTGGAGGTGCCAAGCTTTCACTTGCTAA
>NC_046661.1:68688427-68693201 GCF_010883055.1 Belonocnema kinseyi
AAAATCTCTATCCCATCCACACACTACTCCTTTCCCCTGCCGAGTGAGTCACGCCTACCCCGAAAGGGAAATGGCTTAATGGTGTAATAATAATAAAAAAAGATTTAGTTTCTCAAAGCTCTGTAGGCTTTGAGGTACACATTATCATCGTGATACTCGCGCTGCGCGTTCGATTTCCGACAGACAGTTGTAAACAGGTTTTGTTGGATTTTTTTTCTCGTAACTTTCGTCGTTTTTCCACACATTTTTTTTTATTTTACTTTTTTCAACGTTATTTTTCACAAATAAAACAAAAACTACGCGTCCTATCAAGTAGTGATTCTTAACGAAATTGTAGATCTTTTTGGGATAACCATTTTTGTTAATTCATCTTTTTCTGTATGCTACATAGTTTGTCCACAAAATAGAATTTTTTATTTTCCATTATTTTTTGTGCAATCAAAATTTGAATTTTCGATTTTTGAAGAAAATCCAAAAATTGATTATGATAATCTTGTAGGGATTTCAAAAAGGAATGTTTTTCTTCTCTTGACTTTTTTTCATATCGTGCGTTTTTTGGCTTCAAATTTTGATTTTCAGTTAATTAAAAAAATTTTGAAAACGCTATAACTCTAAGAATTTTCTTTTTATCGAAAAAAGGCATTTGGATAAATTGTTTGTTTTTTTCAATACTATGAATATCCATACATAGAATTTTCAAACTCAGAATAAAGTGGTCTCAAAAATTTTCAAAATGCGCTCACTTTTTGAATTTTTATCAAAAATGTCTGGTTAACAAACTCGTCCTTTCTTTTAGGGCCTAGAAAAAGTGTGCCAAAGATGGATTTGATTCGTTCATTTTTTCGAGACTTATCGTGTTTACGGACGGACAGACAGACAAACGCCATAGTGAAAACTTGGTTTTCGGATTCAGGAGGTCTCGAAACGTGGAGATCCGTTGAAAAAGTTTGATGTTAAATTTCCGACAATTCTAATACTTTCTCAATCATAAATGATGAGAATGTAAAAACGAATATTTCTTAACAAGTTACATGAATTATCGACTAAATGCATAGTCGAATTTTTAATTAAATTATCAATTTTCAACAAAATAGTTCAATTTTAAACATAGAACATCAGCTATTAACAAAAAATGGAATAGATTTATTTTCAACCAAAAAGATGAATTTTGAACAAAAATAATGAATATTTAACCGTAATGCTTAAATATTTAACCCAAAATACGAATTTACAATAAAATCATGAATATAGTCAACCTGAATATGTACTTAAATTTTGTTTACATAATTTGTTCGTAAAATTAACAAATGCATAACTAAAGTTGTGGATGGTTTGAGCAAGGTCAAATGGAAAAACTATTTATTTTTGCTTGAAAACGCCGAAAATGTGCATTTGTTTCTATAATTTGTTCATAAAATTAACAAATGTTAATGCATCACTAAATTTGTGAATATGATTTGAACAAGGTCAGATAAAAAAACGATTTATATTTGCTGGAAAACGCCGCAAATGTGCATTTGTTCATATAAATTGTTCGTAAAATTAACAAATGTTAATTCATCACTAAATTTGTGAATGATTTGAGCAAGGTCAAATAAAAAGACGAATTATTTTTGCTTAAAAACTTATAAAATGTGAATTTTTTCATATATTTAGCTTATCAAATAAACAAATATCAATGGATGGTATAATTTTTACAGAAAATATAATCGGTGATATCATTACAATAAGAGTAGACGAAAAAAAGCTTGTTTGCTTCCTATTAATTTCTGTGATGTACATTTGTTTTTAGAATTTGTGTATAGAACTAATTAATAACATTTAATTCTGAATGTTGATGGTCACGTATCATGCAAACAATAAAAGCAAGAAATTTTACACGAAGAATATACTTTAACAACAAATATTCTTCATGTAGATTATTTTTTAATAATATCCGCTAATAACTATAATCTTTGAAAGCAAATTTTCTTTTTCTTTTTTCTTATACCGCTTTGCATCGAATTAAAGGGATCTGAAGTATAAAATCAATTTTTTCTACGGCAATGTAACATGAAAGGCAAAAACTCAACACTTTTCGCTATATGCATTACGATAAAAATTAAATAAATAAAAGAAAATAACAAATCGACTCTCGACATTTCCTAGAAAATTTAGTGTTGAATTTTCAAAAAAAAAAAAAAAAACTAATACAAAATCGGTGCATTATTGCGTTCTATATATCATTTTGAACCTCGTTTTTCATTTCACCCTACTGAGAAACGCTAGTAGCTACGTCACAAAAACACATCTGGCGAAGGAGTATCGAAAAGCCGACACGATCCCGAGCTGATATATCGACTTCCCGAGCGAAAGCCGAGACGAGAGAAAACCGAGCACGGGTAATGGAATCACGATCCCGACCCGAGACGAAACCGACGCGATCCCGATCCGATCACGAGACAGTATCGTATCGAACGGCACCACTAGTCCCAATAGTTTATTCCGATTCTTTCCGATTTTTCTCCTGTCTTAATCCGCTCTTTATGTTCGTTCCGATTTATTTCTGAATAAATGTGAAATGTGAAATATTCAATAAACAAATATATAAATATAATAAAATAGAGGCTAACTAGAGGGACACTCTGCACTGATCGGAAAGAAATTAGAAAGAAGTAGGAGAAAGGGACTTTCGAAAAGAATTGGAAAGGTTCGTGGCACAGCTCGACGTTCGGAAAGAAACGGAAGCAAAGTTCAGATAGCCCTTTCCGAATTCTTTTCGAAACCTTTCTGAATCTTTCCGAACCGGCCTTTCCGATTCTTTCCTTTTCTCCGCAAGGTGGTGGTTTGCAACCATTGTCATATTTAAAAAAATATTAACATGATAATCAAATTAATTTAGGTTGACCTGGAAAATTGAAAAAAATCATTTAAGAAACCTGAATATAACCTGGAATTTCAAATGTATTACTGTTATTATACCATTAGGCTTAAATTATTTACTGCAAACGTTTCTTTTTGCTAGCTGCAGCTAATCTGTTGGTATAGAATATACGTGGTCAAATCCTGTATGGATATTACTTTTTGCATCCATGCTTATTGCTTCCTTTAATGATTTCTTTTGTAAGTAAGTGGGCTTCGAAATGAAATGCCTTGTATATACAAACTTTTTCTTTGTTGAGCGAAAATTTGGAATCTCGACATTTTTCTTGCTCACAGACGTCTTCTTTTCCGTTTGAGACCTTTTTTTGCAATAGTAGAATGACTTGAAGAAGCAATGACATTATTAAAATGAATTATACATTCAGCATCATTTGCTGCTGTCGTTTGCTTTCTTTTTAAATTTTCTTCAGCAGACTGCATCTTTTACCATCCTTGAGCAATCTATCAAACATGATGGAGTCCGATGGTTTGTCTTTCTCGATGTATAATTTCTCAAGTATTTATCAAAAACTATCCGTAGATCTAGCGGATACTTTTTGGTAAAAACTTGAAAAATTATCAACTTTATATTTCAGAAAAAGGACATAAAGACATTCCAGCAATATTTCTACCATATTTTCTGTAATATTGCGGATATTGCAGGAAATATGGTAGACATATTGAGGGAATATGCGGTGTTACTAGGGTATATCAATAGAGTAGCCGACACTCAAGGGTCCTTTGTTAAACTTTCGGATTAAAATTTAGAAGTAGATTTTTTTTAATTTCATAGTTAACAGCCCAGAACATGATAATTCGGAATTTGCGGGTTTCGATGATTTTAGATATCTAACTTTTTTTTTATATGCTTAAAATTGAAATTAATACAACGTTTCTCGTAAATAGAATGAGATACGCCAAAAAGACAACATTTTTGAATCCAACTAGAAAATTGTATATTAATATATAAGTTATAATTATAAATAAGTGTAATGAGAAAATTCATCACTTAAAAAAAAGAGTGTTAATAATTTGAAGAGAAATTTAAAAGGGAGAGCCGGGTTAGCGACGGCCAACTACTGTAAATAATTCTGCCCGCTCGGCACATGACGAATACAAAAGGCACATTGTATTACTGTCGCACCACTCTTAAACGGACCAATAAAGGGACCATGAAAAGGACCCAGATCTCTGACACTATCTTAGAGACTGAATTGTTTCAAATCGACTCTGCTTATAGTCTCAAATGGGCCAGGCTATTTCGCTGGAGAATACTCAGAGATTTCTATCGGTACGGATGATTAATATATGAATGGTGGACATTAAGGGAGTAGGTTGCAAGTAACAATTTTTTGAAAGTGGGGGTTTTTTTGTTACGAAATGCTCAAAAATTCAAATACACATAGAGGTAAACGGATTTGGTTTCAAAGTCGTATTTTCAAGTTAGATTTTTATGTCCATTAAAAATAAATACTTTTATGATTGAGCTATTTCTTATGACATGCACCAAAACATCTCGGGGTGTCTCACCATTAAAAAAGTGATGATTATTTTAAAGATTTTGACGATTTTCAGACGCCATAAAATTCTAACCTCAAAAGTATAACTCGGTCTGTTCCGAAGAGAATGACTTTTTCCCTGTGTATTGAGTAACTCAAAGCATCTCTGGTATGGATCGTAAATTTATTTTTCAATCAGTATTTCATTTATTATCACTATCTCGAGACCAATAAGACAGTTTAAAAAAATGCTAAAGAAAATGTTCATCAGTATTATTTAAAAACTTACATTCTCGCCTAAATATGATTTTTTTCCTTATCAATGTTCTAATATACCCATTCCAAGTTTTTTTAAAATTCATTCTTTCAACATT
>NC_046661.1:68693301-68700363 GCF_010883055.1 Belonocnema kinseyi
TATTTCTTCCTACATACTGATTTTTCTATAACAGTTCGTCGCACAGTGCTACCGCGTCAAACTTAAACTACGCGGTCATACTAACAAAATGGTGGAATTAAGAGGTTACGTGACTTGAACGAAACGGGGCCCTCAAGTGGCTAGACCATGTATTTATTAGATCATGAATCAGCTGACTCCCTGTTATCAAGAGGGAGAGAAATACTGATTTTACTCTCGTTTATAGGCATCCAAAACGCGCATTTTGCACCCTGAGTGTTAAAAAATAAATTTTTTTAAGTTTAAGAAAATAAAGTTTAGTCGTATGTCGTATGCAATTGCTATTATTGTCTGACCCTCGGTGTGCAGACATCTTGAAATTGCCCACCTAACCTGAAATGCTTATCATCTTTGGTTTCTCTAAAAGCTTGTTTGGTTGTGTTCGTTCTCATTTGGAACTTCAAAAGTTGGAGTCGATCTTTAATCAGTGGGTTGCCGCATTTTCTAGTATTCGATTAGTTACTGGTAACAAAATTTTTCCATTCTTTATTTAAAGAATATCTACTTTAAAATATTGGAATTCATTAATATGTAATATGATCAATTAAATGGGCTTCGGCCTATCATACCAGTTTTTGTGATTAGCCTTTGATAAGATGACCGGCTTAATATACGCACGTATGCACAATTGCTCACATGTCATGTTGACGTACAATTGCACATGGTTCATGTATGCATTCGCACAAGAGAGTTGTGAGGCTGTGAAGTAAACATCGGTGTATACTGCATGTACATAAGTGTATATGTATATATATATCTATATATGTGTGCTTCGTGTCCCATTGATCATGTTCACGTTTTACAAGACATGTTTCTTTTCCCGGCCTGCCATATTTCTAGGGCTACAAGCGATAACAGTAGATATTTCAGTCCGCTTTTTTTCAAGAAGACAATTTCAGCCGAACTGGAGTTTCAACTTGATTGCTAAGAGCAATATTCAGATTTTGCAGTATTATTTTAGGTGGGTGTCCTCTTGAATTACCCGTTTCGTATGAGGTATACATTTTTGTTGTCTATTTTATTCACGAAGTAGATGTGACAAAGTAGTGATGGGCGCTAATCGGCCTAAACGCAGTATTACCTGACCATTATACCTCACAGTATAATGTGTGGTCATAACTATAACAGTTGGTAAAGCGTGGTCAAATCTACTTAATGAAAGTTAAAAAAAAAAAACAGAAAAAGTGGTTGACGTTTTATGGTTTATTAAAGAGTTTTTGCAAAGAGTGTTCGGGTTCGAAGATTTTAAATATGAATATGAAAAGATGAGCATAGCCAACGAAAATTTTGACAATTTGCGGGAGTTTCGAGAATAGCGAAATTTATATTTGTATAAATTGACCAATGGCAATGAAAAACCGTAAAATGTATTTGAAAATCTTTTCAAATGATGTACAAAGTTCTTCAAAATAGCATAATGTACGCGATAAACCTGTCCAACTAAAATGGCGGATTCCAATATGGCCGTGACACTGTTTGTCACACAAACCGTTCTAACCGTGTGGAATTAGTGCGGGATCATTGTTTTTCAATGTTAACGAGAGTTTTTTTTAACGGTAAACACAATTATGGTTACCAAATGTTGTGTAGTGAAGTGTTCCAAACGTGCCGATAGAGATGTTGGGACGATTTTTTACTGTCTTCGGGCTGTAGTTACAGTGAAAAATAGAAAATACCAGACGCATATTTAACACTTTAAGGGCATGTGATACTTACAGTTTCCCCGGCTTTTTTCTCAAGAGAATGAAAATTTTTAAAAACTGAATTCGGAGATGCTATAAAATATAACGGATGTCCCTGGACTCTTTTTTGACGCATATAATAACAAAAAAAATTATTGTGCTAAATAAAAATGTTATGCATATGCATTATTTTGAGGTTACGTCGTTTTTCATCTCTGCCTTTCCGATAATCTGGAAATTATTTATGAAATAAACTTTTTTAATTGCCTGCAAACAAGGTTAGTTCCGGGAGACTAGTAACTATGTTTATTTGTTATTCCAAAGTTTTTTGGCAAAAATTTTGTGTAGTTTGGAAGCAACGCTCGGGTGAATTGTAACACACATAACCTCGAAGTATGCACGCACGTTGTTAGCAATATCAACAATTTTTTGATAAAAAAACACAAAAAAAGTTTGTGGGGACGTTCGTTAGCATGTTCGCTATCATTTCTCAGATTTTTAAGGCAAAATATTTCTTATCCTAGGAAAAAAGCCGGGGGAATCTAACACTGAAAAAATCGATACTATTTCCTAAGCGCTATGCAAATTAGTCACATTTTGCTAAATTAAATTTTATTTTAATTAATTCACAAAAATGTGTGGGGACGTCCGCTGGCATGTTCGCTATCATTTCCCAAATTTTTAAGACAAAAATTTATTATTCTAGAAAAAAGGCGGGGGAACCTAAAACTGATAAAATCGACAATTTTCTAAGTATCACATGCCTTTAAACATTTTCATAAGACCTGGTCAAGGGTACGATTTTCACACCGCTGTCCATCAATAGATAATCGTTTCTGGGCATGAAAGAATACTCAATTCTCGATCATTATAATTTATCATTAGTATACTTATATTAAAAATTAGTTTATTGATGTAAAAAAATGTTTCATTAAATTAAAAAAATTGAATAAAGAAAGACGAAAATTTTTTATCAGGTTAAAAATTAATTTTTTGCTCTCACATCAATTAGTCATAAAATTTCAATGAAACTTAGTCGGAAAATATAGTATTCTTGCTGAAATATTTTACTTACAAAAATAATGAACATTTTTTGTCAGTCTTCCAGTTAATTAAGGTTATCTACTGTAAATATTGAATGAAAATTATACAGCTTTTGCCAAAAAAGGAATTATACCCAAAGAAAATAAATAACTAATATTAAATAAACGATCACAGATTTCATTATTTTAATCTTTAAAATCCTTAGATTATTCTCTTAAAATTTGTTATACTCAACAATGTCACTATTTTGCTCCGTTTTATTAACTATTTGAAGGATTTTTGAAAGTAAAGGTTATGTGTCATTTTAATACATCCTCAACTATAATTCGTTCATCACTTACCGCTGATGAAGTGGCTTGAGTAAAATCTCAGTATTTTCTTTTGTTTCTCAGTGAAATCTCTTCATTTTAAAGCACAAACTTTATCCACGGTCTGGCCAGTGGATCCTTCAATAGGCTTCTGGTATTTTCTATTATTCACTGTAACTACAGCCTGAAGACGGTAAAAACTCGCCCGAACAAACGCCCACGTTTGGAACACTTCACTAAGCAACATTTGGTAAACACAATTGTCAAAGTGATCCCGCACTAACTCAACATGGTTAGAACGGTTTGTGTGGCAACCAGTGTCACCACCATTTTGTCTAACGTTACAATTTGTAATGGGCTATTGATACTGGCGCATGCGTACTTCAAAACATTTTTGTGAAAGCTGTGCATGCACAAATTACTAACAAACAATTATACACAAATTTGTCTGAAAACCACCATACGGGATGAAAGATATAGTGAAAAAGTATAAAAAAAAGTGCAAAATAATTTCCCTCTAGGGTTATTGCAAAAAAAAGCATGTGATGCATGTGCGTACAAGCAACTTCCCTGCCAATGAAAACTCACTGAAAAAGCTAAGAAACCACACTGGTCAGTGCCTACTCAGTGCTGTTTCTTCAGCACTACCCAATAAATCTAGTCTGTGAGGTCTTTGAAAAGGTGTGTTAGCAATGTATAATATAGTGTTAGTGAAAATCAGTGTGCCTATGCCTATGCGACTAGGTTACCAAGTAGGCCAGCTGAAAGGGATTAAAAATAAAATTTGGGAAATTTTGAAATCATCTACGAGTTTAGAAATTCAGAATCTACGGGTTTCGATTATTTCAGTTATCTAACTTTTTCTTTTGGATGTTTAAAATTGGAGTGGATATAACGTACAACATTTTTTACTTTAACTTCAAAGAAGTATATTAGTATATAAGTTATAATGATAAATATGTACAATGAGATAATTCATAATTTAAAGAAAAGTATTAATAATTTGAAGAAACTTATAAAACGTGAGTCTGTTTGATTGCGGCCAGGTACTGTGAAATACTCTGCCTACCCGGTACGTGACGAATACAATAAGAACATTATATGACCGTCCCATCACTTCTGAGTGCCGTTTAGGTGCTGAAAATCAGCACAAACAGCGACTGGAAAACGCACTGGCGGCCCAGTGCCGTTCGCCAGTGCGTTTTCAGAGCATTTCCATCGGCAGGGTTCGACAATTGTGATTGCAGCACTTGTCTTAAAATCTTCGCACACGCCGACAATCACTTATTTTGTAAGTAGCTATTTTTTGCAAAAACATGGGATTATTATTTTTAACAACAATTGTCTCTTAAACCGTGAGATATAGGTAAAAATGGATGTCATTTTTGACTTTTGAGTACCGCTTATACTACACTATAATACGATCTCCATATCATAAACTAACATTGATTTGGACCTATCGCTTATGGTTCCAGTGGAACGTTCCAAAGCGGCGGACATTTTACACCTTCCGGGAACGTTCCGAAAGTTTGCAAGGAACGTTCCGTCCTAGTAGGGTCCCCTTCGATTTTGTTTTAACTCATACACTTTATGTATATTTTTCCATGCTAAAGTTGAATCTGGATTAAAAAAGGTGTTGCTCTCTTATTAATATCGAGATTTTTTTCCTTTACAACCGTTTTTAGTGGGGTGGGGGTGTAGGGTTTGGGGGGCTTGTGCAAAAGTTTGAAAATAGGTCGGGGTACCTTCGAATTCAAAGCGATCCCAATTGGGTTCATTCACAACTCACTTTCAACGTTTTTTAGTTGGGACGTAGGGTTGGAGGAGAGGAGGGGCTTGCAGAATAGTCGAAAATGGAGGCGGGTTGCCTGCGAAATCGAAACGGCTACGACTGGCGGGCGTTAACGACTTGTAGGCGCCCTCGGCCCCTTTCGAACGATTTTTGGCAAAGTGCGTAAGGTGCGAATGCGGATGTGGGGTGGAAAAGGGATTGGGTGCCTCTGAACTCGAAATGAGCCCGATCGGTGGCATTTATGGCTCGAAGAAACCACCCACCCCTTTCCAAAGGTTTTAGGTGGGTGTGTGGGGAAAGTTGGAAAAGGATACGCGATGCCTTCCAATTCTAAACGATGCAGACTGAAGGGCCCCCAATCCCTTTATAACGGTTTTTGGTGTGAGGCAGGCGACTGTGGATTGGTGAATGGAGGATGCTTCTTTTTCATTCGCGTTAATCATACAAAAATACATCAAGTTTAAAATTTGTTGACGCAACTTACATTCACAGGAAATGAGACATCATGCTGAAAACTGAGGAAACTAAATAAAAAGCACTCAGGAGAGTTTATTTATTGGGGCTTTTCTTCACTATCGAAGGACTGAATACACTCAGTTATAGCCAAATCCCATTCCAACACAAAAATTCTTGTGGTCATTTGACATAGACTTCAGCATATGTGACCAGCTCCGAAGAAAATGTTCTAATGCCGAAGCAATCGATATTGAGGTTTTATTATGTTGAAATCTTGTACTTCAAAATTCAAGTTGTCCGAGATGGATTGATCTTAATTTTGCGAAGTTACACAGTGTTGAGCGAAGTTGTTATTTCCCGAAATTAACATGCATAATATAGATAGGGTAAGCAAATCGCCACTAGCCCAGACAGGTTACTACGTAACTTTAGCTAAACATATCAAGAGAAGCACCCTGATTATAAATATCAAGGTTAATTTTTCGAAATGTTGGTTGTCCATTGTTTACACAATTTTTCTAAAGAAATATGCTATTTGTGAGAAAAAAGATCCTGCAAGAAATTTTTGAGAAGGTTGTACCAAGACAAGGCTTTCTTCAGTTTACACTTTTTTTGGGCCTAAAATTAGGCATTTTCAAGTTCTAGTGATATAAACACACAGTAATACAAGAATCGGAATTTCAGTAAAAAAAAGGCGGTTGACTTTCAGATGTAACCAAAAGGATCATTTGCCAGTTGAAAGTCAACTGATGATTATAACATGACTTTAAGTAACGCGATTGGTTGAGAGTTAACTGCTTTATGTACGTAAAATGTACTTTATAGGTTAATTTAAGACAGAAGACTGTTGACTTGCCGTCAACGCGTGCGTGTGAAATGAAACTTATAGGTTAATTTAAGTCAGCTAATTGTTGAAATTTACCAAATTTATGTGCTATCGTTAGTTTGTTAGGAAAATGAAATTAATACATAATTAAAAATTGAATAATTTTGGGAAATAAATATTTTTTGTTAAATGTGAGCATTGAATAAATGATTCATTTATGCCTAATGTAGCAAGTTGTCTTATACTCCCAGTGAATGAGATTAATAGAAGGGAAAAAGAACCTAATGACACTAAACAAGGCACTTATATCCATTTCAAGCTACCAGGTACAGAACGTAAATCTTCAATTCTTTTTTATCACATATGTACGATTATTCTGTTCATAATCAAAATCCGTTACAGATCTGAGTACATAGTATATCAAAATAGGAAACGTTGACGAAACGACTACCATGAGCTCAGTGTTGATCGATACTATCCAGCGCTATCGACGCCATATTGGCAACTCTCAGCTGTTCTCTTGGCGCCTTTTTCTAAAATTGCCGAAATCCGTCTAAGTGTTTGCGCATCGCATTTCGCTCACGCCTTTCTACCAGCACAAATTGAATTTCAGAGCGCGCAAATGAAAATCATCCAAAACTCAACATACCTGTCAGTTAATCCTCATATTACTCGTATATCAGATAGGAGACACTGCACTTAAGATCCACTTCTGGTTGAAATTAAGTAACTTACTTACTTAATTTAATGCAAAAATGAAATTCATCTACATTTAACATTCATCATCTTGTATTACTGTGCAATTAAATTGTCACTGATACGAGGGTGGATTGATAAGTTTCCGGCCTGACCAAGAGATGGCGCCACTAGGCCTACCTTGAGGTGGCGTTCTATAGTACCATCCTTAGATAGCTT
>NC_046661.1:68700463-68710287 GCF_010883055.1 Belonocnema kinseyi
CAGCCTTGGAGGAGATTATGTTGAGAAATAAAAAAAAAAAATTCTTAAAAACGTTGTTTTTCTTGGTCAGGCCGGAAACTTATCAATCCACCCTCGTATTGGCATATTTTCAGGACCTCTCAGAGCATTTTAAAGTATCCGCGGAAATTACTGTTTCATACGAAATTGTATGTCTGTATCACATTTTACTTCCTCTAGAAGGATAAAAAGTACGTTAAAATACTTCCCAGATGTCATCAATTTTTGCATATTATTTACCGATTTCCAGATTTTTCAAAAAATTTTAAACTTCATTTAATATATTAACGAAAGAAGACATACCAGTAACCGAAAAATCTCACAAAAAATATAGTGACATTTAATTGTTTTGTTTCAAATGGTCGTTGGATCAATCGAATACCTACCACAATGAATGAAATCGAAGAAATAAAATGGCGACGCAAGAAACACTGAAAGCGATTTTCCCAACATTTTTGTTTAAAGCCCCGGAATTTCGGATATTCCCAATTTTCCAGGGCGAGAAAGTTGTTCGAAAAGGAATAAATAAGTTTTGTGAAAAATATTACTTCGATTGGTTCAGCAGTTAAAAAAATGTAGGAGATAGTCTGCGCTGGGATAATCACGTGCGACTGGCAGCTCGTTGAAAGGGCACAATGAAAATGAAATAAGTACTAAAAAATTATGTTTTCTTATGAATATATTATATTTTACTTTTTAAACTTATTAAAAAATTATGTTCGACATTCCTTAAAGAAACTTCCAAAAAGAGAAACTGTGCTTATTAAGGACAACATGTTTCATAGTGCATTCTGCTTTGTTTCCAACAAAAAATGTAAACAAAGCTATGCTTGTGATACCTTAGAATGCTATAATGTCCAAAATGTAAAGAAAGTGGTCATTTCTTCATTCTTCTTTGAATAGTGCATATTGAAAAAAATGCAGGGCCTATTAAAAATATCTGAGAAAGTGTATTTTGAGCTAAACGTACTTGCAAGAAAGCAGATTTCTGCTTTTTCCAAAATGAATAAAGTACCAAAGCTAACTCGTGAGAGAAAAAGTTTACATTTTTTTTGGAAATTAAGTAGACTGGACTATGAAAAATGTTGTCCTTAACAAGTATAGTTCATCTTATTTTAAAGTTCCTTTAAGGAATGTCAAACATAATTTTTTAATAAGTTTGAAAAGTAAAATATAATATATTCGTAAGAAAACATAATTTTTTAGTACTTATTTAATTTTCATAGTGTAGATTCAATGTGCTGCCAATCACACTCAATTGCCCCAGCGCAGACTATATTGCCTACGCGTGAGCACCGACAGCGCTGGAAGTGAAACAATCATAGTTTTTTAATCGCTGAATCAATCGAAGTAATATTTTTCAGAAAACTTCTTTATTCCTTTTTGAATGACTTTCCCGCTGTAACTTTCAGCTTGCTTAAAACTCGCGCGACGAAACAAACTCTGAAGCGTGTCACTGTCGAATTTTTATAAGGCTGTGAAAAAAAATTATTATAGTTTTTGCAATATAAATATCTGAACTTCTAACATGCACTATTACCATTAGAACAGTACAAAGCGTAATCGCTGTAAATTTTATTATGAAATTCTCAAAATTGATTCACTGAGTTCGAATTGAAGTGAAAAAAAAGAATTAAATTGTGGTTTTGGAGAAAATATGTTTTTTTTTTCAATTTATTTCGAAAACTATAAGAGCTACCATTTTTTATGAGGAAAAAAAGATGCACAATTAAATTTCCTATTTAAATATGTTTTAAAAATTGAAATTTGAAACACTTTCTATAGCGCCCTCAGGGGTGGTTATAAGATTGTGATACTGGAGTGAAAATTTTCTGCAAAAAGGAGCTGAAAACGTGCAAGTGTGCGAAACATACATTAAGGGAAAACATGATAACCAGAGAGCGTTTCTTTCTTTGTATCAGTGAAATTGGGGGTGGCTTAAGAGGCAGCCATTTTTTTAATCTTGTGGCTTCTTAAGAAAGGTCAAAATTTGGTGTATACAGGAAAGCAGGAGCAAGCCTTCGCTGGTAGCAAATGAGGCCATGTATTTGCATCATGCAAATATAAGCAATATAAATGTAAAATCTGCATGCAGGTATTTCATTTAGCAGTAGTTTGTAAATCGAATAAAAGTGAAAGTTGAGTTAAAAGTTGAGTAAAAGTGAAGTTGAAACATGGATTGGCACTGTTAATTATTACTCGAAGTATAGTCCGGTTGTATTAAATATGATACTACCAATGAATGAGTTGTTAAAATATGGGGTGTGAATTTATATGAACCAGCGAATGCGTGAGAGATTTTGAAGAATCGAGAAGACAAATTGCTTCGGGAAGAGTATTAGTAAACTTTGATAGGTTTAAACCGATTAATTTGCGTTGCGACGCATCACAATACGGAATTGCAGTGGTGTTATCTCGTGTACTTCCTGATGGGACCGAACGACCAATTCCGTTTGCATCTAGAATTTTTCAACCGGCTGAACAAAATGATGCGGTGATACAAAAAGAGGCGCTAGCAATATATTTTGGAGCTGAAAATTTTATTAATACTTAGTAGGAAATAAATGTAATTTGTTTTCTGATCACAAGCCTTTAGAAGCTCTTTTTGGTGCAAATAAAAGTGTAACTGAAATGGCAACAGGTAGGTTGCATAGATGGACAGTATTTTTGTCAGGCCTTAGGTATAAATTTAAACATATAAAACGGGGAAATAACTGTATTGCTCAAAGCTTGAAAAGATTACCGATTCAGACTAATTAAATTTATGCATTTGATGCAGGACAGTGAATATCTTAATTTCATAGAGAGTTCTATACCGTTGACTGCAATTCAGCTAAGAGCGGAGTTAAGAAAAGATCATGAGTTAAGTGTGGTTTGCGTATGTAAAATGAAATCAGTGGCAGGAGCATATTTTTGGTGGCCATTACTCGATGAAAAAATAGAAGTAATGGCATCTAGATGTCATGCTTGTCAATTAGAAAGGCCAGATCCGCAAAAGAAAAATTAAAACTTTTTGAGCAAGCTAAGAGTCTATTTGAAAGAGGTCACATTGATTTTTTGGGTCCTTTGGACAAAAGATGTATCTGATTATTATGGATCCTTTTATTAAGAAAATGAATTGAGAGAAACCTTTGAAAAGTTTGGTCTCCCCAAAAAGATAGTTTCCAATAGTTGGACTCAGTTGACATCACTTCTTCAGGGTTTACCTGAAACTGAGGTATCAGGTTATGTTGTTCTTATGTACTCTCTATGATGCCTTTGATTGGCCAGAGCGCCCCACCGTGAGGACTGGTTGAACCTGATAGGCCAATAAAGTCGTGGTTTTTTTTAATCTGGGTGGATGGAAAGCCAAATCGGATTGGTATTATATGCATTGTCCCTATTGATGTTATTAGAGTGTTAAGATTTCGATAGCTTCTCTATGTTTTCTTGGAAGTATAATGTGTATTTTTGCGATGACTTTTGTTTTGTCAAGTAAAATGTTATGTCCCGTTTCGATATAATGCTCAGCTAGTGCTGATTGCGTGAAATGTTTTAGCCTGACCTTACGCTCATGTTCCTTTATAAGTTGGCTCACCGCTCTCCCGGTTTCTCCAATATAGACTTTGACACGAGAACAAGAGATTTTATATAATCCTGGATCACTTAGGGGTGCCTTTTTGTATTTAGGGTTATTTAGTAGTTGTCCTATTTTCGAAGGTAAAAAACAGTAAAAAACGTCTCTGACCGGCCAACATTTTACTCCAAGCTCAAGTTCCCTCCTAAAACTTAGAAAACAAGAAAAAACCACAATTAAAGAACTTAAGCGGAATATAGACATTATAATATTACCCACAGAAAAAGTTAACACAACAGTAATAATGAATAAAGAAGACTATAACAACAAAGTCATGGATATTTTAACTGACGATACATACACATAACTTGAAAAGGACCCTACAAAACAATAGTCATTATTACAAAAACCCTTCGCAAAGACTCTAAACTTGACAGTCAAACGATATCTAAATTAATGCCTACTAATCCCATCTCTCCAAGACTTCACAGGCTCCCTAAAATCCACATAAATAACATTCCACTCAGAACGACCATCAGCGCAATAAACTCACCAGCTTAAAACCTAGCACGTTTCCTCGCTACAAAACTAAATCCTTTTACAGAAAACCATTCCTCACGTCCATAACAACAACTGATATTATTAAATCTTTTACAGACTTCCCTTCCGAGCTCATACCTTTGATAGAACACTGTCTCAATAATACTTAATTCTCTTTCAATGACCAATTCTACGAACAAACCTCAGGAGCAGCAATGGGATCCCGAATCTCGCCTGTAATAGCCAACATCTTTATGGAACATTTTTGGTTCCATAAAACCAATTTTGGTTCCGTTACGTTAATGACACTTTCATCATCTAGCGACACGAAACAAATAAACTAAATAAGTTTTTCGACTTTATCAATCGATTACATCCTAATATCTAATTCACCAGGGAAATTGATAAAAACAGAAAATTGCCTTTCTTGGACGATTAGTTTACAAATGATCTGATAACACACTGGGACATGAAGTTTACAGAAAACCCACGCATAAAAACAGATATCTATTTGCCTCCTCCCACCACCACCCATCTAAAAAACAATCGCTTATCAATTCCCTTATATATAGAGCTGTCTCCATACCAGATAAAGATAACTTACAAAAGGAATTACAAAACGTTAAACAAATCCTAATACAGAACGATTTCACAAACAAATTAATAAATGAATAAGAAAATAAACTTAAAGAAAACAAGTCAATACAACCTACGAAAGAAAGAGAAAAACGGTCACTATCCTGCCCGACATCCAAGGTATCACAGAACAATTAGGAAGAATTCTCAACAAACACAACATCCAACCCGTATTTAAACCACCTTCGAAAATAGGACAACTACTAAATAACCCTAAAGACAAAAAGGCACCCCTAAGTGATCCAGGAGTATATAAAATCCCTTGTTTTTGTGGTAAAGTCTATATTAGAGAAACCGGGAGAGCGATGAGGCAACATATAAAGGAATATGAGAGTAAAGTAAGGCTAAAACATTTCACGCAATTAGCACCAGCTAAGCATTATATTTAAATGGGACATAAAATTTTATTGGACAAAACAACAGTCGTCGCAAAAACACACCATATCTTTCCAAAAAAACATAAAGAAGCAATCCTGCCTATGATTTTGTTGATTTTCAGCACCTAAACGGCACTGAGAAGTATTGGGACGGTCATATAATGGTCCTATTGTATTCGTCACGTACTGGACGGGCAAAGTTATTTACAGTACCTTGGCGCAACCAAACCGAATCCTGTTTTAGAATACTAATATACCAGTTTGAAGTTGAATTAAAAAATGTTGTCTGTTTTGGCTTATCTCATTCCATTTACGAGATACGTTATATTCAGTCCAATTTTAAACATCCAAAAGAAAAAGTTAGATATCTGAAATAACCGAAATCCGTAGATTATGAATTTCTAACCTTTCTATAGATAATTTCAAAATTTTACAATTTTTGATTTTTAATCCCTTTCAGATGGTCTACTTGGTAGCCTAGTCGCATATATAAAGGAAACTTCTGCTGGCATTTAAAACCGGAATCTGAATAGCTTTAAACGAACAGAACTGGAACGGCACTGGGCAATGCCGTTGGAGATAAAATTCGAAATAAATGTTTAAGTGCTCCAAAGAAGCTTGAAGTAAAACAAATATGGCATTGCCGGACGTTGTAAATATTAGATTGCATAAATAATTAAGATATTTCAAAATCGCACTGTCGGCAATACCTACCGATTTTACATCGAAAACAATTATGGAAATAAAACGAATAAATCATAAATGTCTTTTTATTTTGATTCAATGATATATTAGTAAAAATTAATTTTTTTTAAGCTTTCGTTTATACTTATTTTTCTTACTTCTATAGTTCTGTCAGAACTTTAGAATGAGCGGAAAAATGATATTACACCCTTACTTCTATATTCAGCGTTTTACTGGCCAATTCAACCGCGCTCGACCATTTTTCGTATACAAAACTACCTCTCGAAAAATTCCCACATGCAAAAGAATGTCAAGTGAACTCAAGAATAGTACCCCTGGAACATTTTCAAGTATATGTTATCTAATTTTAAAATGCTTAAAAAATAAGTATTAGTTTAAACATTAATTGAGTTTTAACGTTAAGCATGCGCAATCAGTATTTTGTGGGATAACAGAAATGGTAAATGAATGTTATCAATAATATATTTATTTTAGACATTTTGAAATCGCTTAAGCAATTTCTATTTCTTTAAATAATTTTTTCCCCTAAGAATCATAAAAATTTCAAATTTTTTTGAATGAATAATACATTTAATGAATGTTAGGACAAGTGGTTTTTTTTTCTAGATATTTTGCAATTGTTTAGTCAATTAATAATCTTTGCAACTTATGTCTATATTTTTCATGTTTCTTGGAAATACTTTTTATGTAATTTGGTTTTTTAGAAGTTAAAAATGAGAAGTGAAATCTAGCTATTCAGCAAAATATATCTGATTTATGAGAGGAATCCACAATTTATTATTTTTAAACTATACAGCATCGAATTTCGCGCCAAACTTGTGTATAAGTTCGTGGCGTCACCGCGGCACTATCTTTTGAGTACATGTGTACACTGTACACTCTTTCCATATAAATAGCCATACAGTGCATTTGTTGATTAAGTTTTTTAAAACAATGATATATTTTTAATGTATAACGAAATCTGATAAGTACATGACATTTCCGACATTTTTCGTTATAGTTTATACAATAATCAATTATTTATTATCTTTCATGAATTGAATAAGAAAAGGTTTTTGTCTATAAATTGTTCAAATTTTCTGCGAATCAATTTATAAATAACTTCCAATGCCTATGGATCCATTTTCAGTCACTTATTTTTTTGTAAAAAATTCAATCAATTTGTTAACAATATTGCTAATCTTTATTTCTATTTCTTGATTTTAAACGTTGCTGAATAGTTACTTAAACGAGTCTTGGTATTAGCTTTGTTTAAAAATAAATCTTTGATATCTGTTAACAAAATGTTTCTGAACATAAATTTGTTCAGACATTTTTTTTGCCACTGTTCCTCGCCTTCCGAAACCTTATGTAATTAATGGATGCTTAGTATACCAATTACAATTGTTTTTGCAGTTGGAAACATAATTACGGAACCATGAGCAATGATATTTCATTATATACGTTGCCAAATAATCAACCAGTCGTGTTTTTAGAATGCACGACTGCATTTAATGCCCTAACTGTCAAGGAGAAACTCTATGCTCACTATCTGAGTAAGGCTACATGGAATGGCAGTCTCATTACTTTCATACAAACTTCACCAGAGTCGCCTTTATTATTTGCTCTTCTCCATAAGATCTTCCTAGCCGAGACAGTAGAGAGTTTGAAGACTTCTGCACTGGCCGTTGGTATTTCTGAAGATGAATTCACTGTAAGTATTATTTATCAAATATTTAAGTGAATGAACAATATTACTTTACCGATGAAAAAAGTTGATTACAGAAGGCTCTCACTTTTTTATCACACTTTATAGGGCACATAAGTTTATTAATTTTTGTAAGTAACCTTAATAGTACCCTAAAATGAGAACATTTTTTGTAAGTTTTACACATTATTTAGGATTAAAAGTATGACAAACTATCAGTATATAGAAGCTTTGCGCTTTTTATGAATAGTGTGAAGTTGGTTTCCTCTTGAATTTTTACTGGAAAAACTATTTTTTTTTATAACACATATATGGGAGGCTCGGCTTTCGAGGCTTGTGTAGCTTGCGTAGAGTAGTAATTTCTAAAATCGTACGAAAAAGAAGTTAAAAAAAGACTTTATGACTTTCGTGTTTGCTCACTTCGAGCAAGACCACATTTTTTAATCGATGCGTCTGTGCTTTTCGATCAATAATTACTTTTGTTCACACATACATGCAAAACCCACGATTGGCCACAGTTTACTGGCATCGAAAATGGTTGATTCCGCATCGTGCGTGAAGGCCATGAGAAAAATATCCAGAATTGGTTATCAAAATGCTTTCACCGGTTAGCAAAATGCTCTCCATTGTTACCAAAACATTTTGCCCACTATGTGAACACCATTCTGGTTGAAGTAGGGTTAGTCATTTGTCATTGTAGAATATTCAATGTCCGAACGATAGACAATCTCAGGTTTTGCATTATAATTTGTAAAGAAAGATATTCGATACGCGAAGCCTTACTTCACTGGATGGTCCCTGCCCCGGTGAGGGCACAGCACTTAACTATGCCTTTGGCAAACCATTTTACTTTTTAAAAATCTTAAGAAAATGTAGTGTTATATTTAAAAAAAAGAAGTTAATTTAAATTATGATTCAGCATAATAATAATGAAGTCCATTACAATGAAGTCTATAAAATAAAAAGAGTTGCGCATTTATTTTTACTTTTACTTACAAAAGTGAAGTGCTTTAAAATTTTGTTAACATGATAATTTCAAATGAATGTATACTAATGACACTATGATGATTGGCTAAACCATACTTTTAATTAATTTCGTTTTTATTATGCTTTAGCGTAATTTTAGCGTTGCATTTCCATTATGTCATCATGATAATTTTAATTCGGTACAAGCGGTTTCCCAGACTCAAATTTCCGGTCTTATATGGCCGTATAAAAATAGAAATAAATAAACCGAAAATTCCTTTTTCAAACAACATAAGAAGTTTTAGTTTTTGGGTTCTAAAATATTTGAGCCCTGTACTATCCTCAATGATACCAGAGATGAGGTGGGAGATTGCTTATGCCGTGTATTTGATTTCGATCGACTTACCGCAGCTCGCCCTGTTTAAAACAGGGTACAATTTGATAAAGTCGGTAGAGAAGATCGGAATTGGTAATAATTATGCACAATAAAATAATAAATTAACAAAAATTTATCAAATCTACTCCTTTAAACTTAATTATTTAACTAAGCTTTGGCTTTAATGATTTTTTCAAGCAGAAAATGTTATTATAATAAAGATAATTTTTTATTTATTATCTCCAGTTCTTAGAATAATATAATTATTAATTAATTTATAATGAATACTGTGAATAATTATACCTAATTATTTTGATCCATGTTATTTAAATTTAAATTATTGTGTTTTTAAAGATAAGGAGTTTTTATAATAATAATTAGAGTATGATCTTCAATTCAATAGATTCTATATTAGGAGATATTCAATATCAATATTATTAATATTTTACATAATATTTTACATATATATTTAAAAATTTGTCATAAGGACAACCGCAGGATGTCGCCGGGAGCGGGTGCTAATCTGAAAAATTACACCCGCTTCCAGCGAAATCGCGATAAAATTTCAGCCACAACCACGTCTCACAACCGTGAGATAGGTGGTTACAGTCTGTAAAGGAATCAGTACGATGATCTAGCAAAAGCCTCGTGCACCCTAAGAACACGGAGCGACCCAAGGACAACCGCCTTCTGCATTTTTCCCGTAAGTGTTCTAGCATATTGTTGACACGCAGGGAAGCTTTTTAGGCTATTAGCAAGTGAAAGCTTGGCACCTCCAAGAGCGCCGATGATAAGGACGATCAGTTCAACAGAATATTCCGGGTACAATCGTTGCAACTCCCTTATAAGGTCTCGATATCCCTCTTTCTTTTCATTCTCCTTGGCTATGATGTTTTTGTCAGCTGGTGCCGAAAATTCGATAACGAACATGGTTCGCTTCTCGAAGTCAAAAAGAACCATGTC
>NC_046661.1:68710387-68738164 GCF_010883055.1 Belonocnema kinseyi
TTCCTGAATATCGATACGATAAATTATTAATACTAATTTGAAAAGATTTTTACCTAAGATTTCAAATGTGATATTATATTTATAGTTAATTAAGTGGTTAATAGTTACTAATATTTCATTAAATAATAAAGCTTTAACTTTGACAAATTTTTAATTGTAAAATTGTAATCGCTTCGAATGAAACATTATTTTTCAATTACATTATTCAATTTTGATCACTCTGAATTAGTCGAATTTAAAAAAGTGAAGTTGGTCATTTGTTTTTCAGAGATAATGATACAAAAATCGTTTAATATGTGTATTTTTCTTAAATTTCAAGCAAATTCAATTAGAACTTAGTCAATATCGTAAAAAAAATTTAAAAATCTTAGTATTTCCTACGTACATACGAATAAGAGAGAAATACTGCCTTGATTTGGAAGAACAACGTTAACTGCATTTTGAATAAGGCCCTTGAGCTGCCTACCGTTAATTGCTTCAGGTGACATTATCCGATTTGCAGTTACCGGTTTTCTTCCAAATCACGGCAGAATAGGAATGTCGTTGTCGGATCTAAATAACGAGTGGGCTGTTCTACCTAGATTTTGGATTGCTAAACCTCTGTTGCTTTTGCAAACCAACATGGTCCACTCCCCCTTGTAACTTATGAGCAATCCCCGCGCCCAGTTAGGTAGCATGTGGCTAGTCCCTTCCTATTACTATGTCCATTAGTGGCGGTGGAGCCTTGCCAAGGGGTCACAGGGGCCAATGCCTCCCATAGAAATCGGCCAGGGAGAGCCAAATTCTTGATTTGCCTACACGTAAATAAAATGCTTAAACTCATCTGGAATCTATGTGGAATAATAGAAGCCTTTCCGAATTATTTTATATTTATCCGAAACCTTTGCGAAATATTAGAAATTTTTGTAAAGTCTCCATAAGATCTTTGAGATATTATTGCAACCTTTGTAAATTCTTCGTGAAATTTTCGCGAAATAACTTTTTTCAATCTATTCAAAATGTTTAAAATCTTTGAGAATTCTGAAAACTTTGTGAAATAATAGAAGTCTTTGTAAAATAATGGAAATATCTGTGAAATCTTTTAAACATATCCTATATCTTTCCGAAATGTTTGAAATCTTTATAAAATCATTAGGACGTCATTGGAATTATTTGTTCAATCCTTGAAATCTATTTTAAATCTTTGCGAAATATTTGTAAGCTTTGTAAAATCTTTAAAGTCATTGGGAAATCATTGAATATTTTATGAAATCTTTCTAAAATCTTAGTGAATTCTCTCAAAATCTTTGCAAAATCATTAGTCAATTATTGAAATCTTTGGTTCAATCTATGAAATCTATCTGAAATCTTTCTGAAATATTTGAATTCTTTGGGAAATCATTTAATTCTTTGTGAAATACTGTTACATTCTCGAAAAATCATTGTAAAATATTTGAAAGGTATCTGAAATCTTTCAAATCTATCTGAGATCTCGGCGAAATCTTTGAAATCTTTAAAAACTTTGGGAAATCGTTGAAATGTTTGTGATTTGTTTAAAAGTCTTTGCAAATGATTTGAAATACTTTTGAAATATTCGGTGATATTTGTTAAATTAATAAAAACTTCATGAAATCTTTTTAAAATAATTGAAGTCTTTATGCAGTCTCTTAAATCGACCCGAAATCTTTGAAATCTTAATTGTCGAATAATAGAAGACTTTATAGAATCTTTTAAATCTATGCGAAGTCTTTGCGAAACCTGTGAAATTGTTCCGATTTCTATGGCATTTAGCCGTTCTTTTAATAGTGTCATTTTAAGTTTTAATAATGTCAGCTTTTAATAATGTCAATTTAAGTCAAAATCAATTGCACTTAAATAAGTTAGTGCACATTTTTGAATTGACATACTTTGACGTGCTAGATCTTTAACCATTTTTAATAAAATCATATATTAATTATTACATCAAGAATGTAAAGCTTCATTAAGAAATATAAACCATCCTAAATTTGTAATATGCCAAAGGCGTAAAATACATCGGTATTTTGCAAGTAAATAGTCGCTAGCGCATCTGGAGCACGGTGGTACGACCGCTTGTAAGATTTGACAAGTTTACGCCTGTGGCGTAGAAAATATATGGGACTCTAATCCAGCGATTTCCAAACTTTTTTCGCTTTTTCTGAGGAGCGGTAGGGCCGCCACCCTCAAATTTTTTCATAATACTTAAACCCAAGGGGGAGCACTTGACAGCCTGTGCTGTGATACGGGCATGTGCTAGTTTGTCGCGCTCGACTTTCCCATTATAAGAAAATTAAAGCCGAGCAGGAAAAATGAAAAATTTAGTTAAATATTCATTAGCTAATTTTAATAGGCAGCGTTAGATTCTCTGGACAATGACGAGAACATTAGAAAAAGATAGAAAGAAATCGGTTACTAACTTCAATAGTTATTGCACTTTTGTTACGCTGCAAAGTAGTCCAGTAATGTGTTTTCTTGGACAAATTTAGTTAAAATACTAACCGATTTTTATGAACTTTTTTTCCATATTTCTAAAATTATATCACGAAATTGATTCAGCTCATTTAATTTTAATTGTGTCATACCTTCATAACTTCAGTTATTGTAACAGGTCTCAATCTCAGAACAATGAAAGGCATTAATGCTAGGTCAAAAAAAATAGTCCCATGCTCACAGCGGGGACCCTGCCTTGGAGCCTATCGAGCTATTCGGCCCGGGGTGGCATCCCCCTACCGTCGGGTAGCCACCCTACCCAAGGTAGCAGTTTAAAATCGCTGCTCTAATCTGTAATGCAGCTAGCCCAATCATCGTTCGGGAAACTATCATTTGAAACCGTCAGGCCGTTTTAAAAAGTAGAAATATAGGCGAGAAGTCTCTAGGAGTCTAGGACTCTCGGTAGATTACTGGGGTTGAGTATTCTATGATGGGGGGGGGGGGGGGGGGCGAACTTCAATATTTATTTCTGTTCTTATCGAATTTTCTTAACACGTTTATTATGATTTACAGAAGTTGTTCTTTTCAAAGGAAGAACTTTCCGATAAATTCAATGTAAATGAATGGAAGTTTTTTAATCAACATACAATTGTTTAGAATTTGCCAGTTATCATTCTCATTATTAAAATGTGAATTCATCCAGCAATGTAATTTTAATATTTTTTAAATATTAATGAAACGTAAAAAATGCATTTTTAAGGTATTTCGCGATGAAGGTAAAATGTAATTCCTCTATCTGAATTTCATCTGAATTTTCTACAGAATTTCATTTATCACGTTTTTTACTTAAAGGTTTAGATAAATGTAACATTAATATGCATAATGAAATTAAGAAAAATTCAAGATCTGTCATACGAAATTTTATTTATTCAAGCTCGACGTGTATGCAACAGTATTTTAAATTATATTTGACATGCGTAAAAGAAACCTAATTGTTAATTAGGCGTCAAACACTATCGTAAAAATATGTTTTTTCGGATTCAGGGGGTCTAAAAACGTGGACATTTAAAAAGACTGGGGGAACCAATTTTACATAAATCTAATACCTTCTGTGACGAGAATGTAAAAATCGAGAATTATTCTAGATCAATCTTAACTCTTAAAGATTTACACCCCTTTCCTTACATTACTACCTTCCACGCTCAGTGAGTCACGCCTACACCACGAAAGGCAAATAATGGTTTAATTGTGAATGGTATAATACTAAAATATTTCGATCCTTGAAGAAAATTCTATCGGCCTCCAAAATCGTTTGGTCCACCTACAACTGATAGGATCCTTTCCTATTATATATATAAGAATATATATAAGAATATGAGAAAAAGAAAAAACTACGTTTCTTATATTCCAGAGCCATACTTAAATTACGTAACAGATTACCGGTTCTCTCCAAGGCCCCCCTCAAACCTTTAACGACCCGTACAACCCCCCCCCATTCCTCTTACTCTACATAATTTATGGTTTACAGAAATAATAAAATAAGGGACTTGAAGCGTATATTCGCTGGAAAAGCAGCAAAATTTAGCTGTTATTCAGTGAAATTTCACTGATCAGCAGCTACATTTCACTGTTTTAGCAGTGTATATACGCTGATTTGAATTAGACATGTACTGATTCAGATTTAGACAGTACAAACAAGACGAATTTTTAACAAAATACAGGAATGTTCAACTTAGAAAGGACAATTTTTATACGAATAGTTGCATTTCAAATGAAAAATATAAATTTTAAACCAAAAATGAAATAGTTGCATTTTCAGTAAAAAAAATCATTATCAAGCAAATAGTCAAAATTTTAATCAACGAGATGGATTTACAACTGAATTGAAGGAATATTCAAATGGATTCGTTAATTTTTTTTAACTTTCAACAAAATAGCTTCATTATCAACTGCGTTTAGTTGAATTTTAAGTTAAATAAATCATTCTATCGACCAACAAGGCGAATTGTTAACAAAATACATGAATTTTCAAGGAAATAGCATTTGAATTTTTAGGTAAAAAGATTAATTGTCAATCAAGAAGACGAACTATCTACCAAAAAGACGAATTTTCAACCAAAAGAAAAGCTCATACGTGCGCTTCGCGCGCGAATCACTACTTTGCTTGCAATTATTTTATTTGGAAATAAAGTTCAATAAAATACTACGATAATCATTTTTACTTTAATAACTTCTATTTGTACACGGATTCGCGTGGGTACCCTCTCACGATACAGAATAAATGATTGTGCAACACTAAACATTTCTATCAAATGTTTAGGCAAATGCGAGTACTTCTAATAACCTCGTATATAGCCGCATTGTAATGTAATTGTACTAAAATTAATGCACTGATTATAGGCCCGCCTTAGTCAAAGAAAAAATTTCAAATGCGCATAAAATGTGAAGTTGAGAGGCCTCTGTTTCCGCGTGGATTTGAACAAAAAAAAACTTCCCGCTACGCGGGTACATTCTCATCCCCTAGGGCGCGCAACTGTTGGTTCTCGCGCTTGCGCTCGATTGTACATTTATCTCGCGCTTCGCGCTCGATTATGTATTTACCTCGCGCTACGCGCTCGGTCTTTATATTTTCGCACATTCTTGCGTAAGCATTTTAAAATTAAGACTCAAAACATCCACCACTGTAATTTTGTAATTGTGAATTCTCTTTCGTTAAAAGAGAGTTTCAGCGCACCTACGGCACGCGACTGATGGCAATCGCACTCCGCACTTAGTCTTTGCATTTGTTCCGCATTTCTTCCGCATTCGGGCACAGACCTTTTAAAGTCAAAGGTGAACGGACCGACAACTGTAATTTTGTGATTTTGAACTCTCTTTTGTTAAAGCTCTTTCGGCTTTAACGAACACATTCTCATCACGTATCTCGTGCTTCGCACTCGATTTTGTCCAACATGTCAACTTTTCTACATTATACACAACTCTTTTATATCAATTATAATACATTTTTAAGTGACTCTGTATGGGATTACTTATTAAAAATTTTCAAAATAAAAAGCAAATTGTATTTATCATGATTATTTTTGTATTTGTTCCTTATTTTGCTTTAAATTGTATTCTAAGCTGCTCTGAAACCTATATCATTTCAATAAATGTATATCATTACAATTCATAATATGCATAACAATTGAATCATACTAATTCTTATTTCATTGTTTTTATAAGTTTTTATTTTTAATGTTGTTTTTTACGATTAAATAAAAACTACTACGCATCTGCATACGGTCTAATAAAGGAAACTATATGGGGTGTTATATAGGAGCCTATGTCCTCTTTCGTCTTTTCTGTGCTTTTTCCAAAAAGTTCATTTTTGCATTTTTTATCTTGTGTTTTACGATTAAAAGCAGATCTGCTCGTCCAATCGAAAAATGATTAATAATAAATTTATGGATCTTTTTAGGCGAACAACTTTTGTCTGGTAATTTAAGTTCATACCTTGTGTCGTTTTTTCAAACAAATTTAATATTTTTATTTAGACTTATTTTTTACGACTAAAGCAAAAACTAACTGTCCTATAATAAATTATAGCTCTTTTTTGGATGAACTATTGTTGTCTAATGTTTTTCGTAGCTTATATCGATAAGTGATTCATGATCAATTTGTAGTTCTTTCCAGGGCGCGCAATTTGAGCATTTTCACTTTTTTCGTATCTTGCATAGTTTGACCAAAAAACGAAATTTTTTAATCTTTTATTATTTTTGGTACGATCAAATTTGGAATGTTCAACTTTTCGACCAAATTAAAAAAGTTGTTATCGTAGTCCTGTAGGGCTTTCAAAAAGCTAAGTTTTTCTTCTCCTGGCTTTTTTCATATCATGCGTTGTTTGGCTTAAAATGTTAATTTCAGTTTCTTTTTTTGGAATTTGAAAATGCTCTAATTCTGGCAATTTTCTTTTAATAGAAAAAAGTTATGGGGATAAATTGTTTGAGTTTCTGAGTACTATAAACAACCGTACATAGAATTTTTAAATCTTGAAAAAATGTGGTTTCGAAAATTTTTTGTATGATCAAATTTGGAATTTTCAACTTTTGACCAAGTTGAAAAAGTTGTTATCATAATCTTGTAGGGATTTCAAAAAGCAATGTTTTTCTTCCCTAGACTTTTTTTCTTATCATGCGTTGTTTGGCATAAATTGTTCATTTTAGTTTTTTTATTTTTTTTTCATTTTGAAAATGCTATAATTCTAGTGATTTTTTATTTTTCGAAAAAAGTCAGTGGTATACATCTTTAAATTTTTTTAACACTATGAATAACCATACAAAGAATTTTTGAATTTTGAATTTTTGAATTTTGAATAGCTGGCTAACGAACATGACTTTTAGTTTAGAACACTAAACGAGTGTACCAAAGGACAATCTAATAGATTACTTTTTTCAAAAGTTATCGTGTTCACAGACAAACAGACATACAGGCATACAAACAGATAGGCACATTCGTAAAAACCTGTTTTTCGGATTCAGGGGGTCTCAAAACGTGGACATTTGACAAAAACTGGGGGGGGGGGGGGGGCAAATTTTACACAAATCTAATACCTTCTCTGATGAGAATGTAAAAATCATATTACAATAAGTGATAATAATACTGGTTATATGTTCGACTGATTAATCACAGTAAAATATATGGAGAAAATTATTGCAATAGAAAATATACTACAGAAAATCTTGATAAAGCAAAATATTTAACTGAAGAGATTATGAAATTACTTTAAGAAATCAATACAAATAGATACTTACTGAAACTAATGAAAATGAAAGCTTTTACCATTATAGTTTTAATTTCTTTTTTAGTTCTTATTAAATATATAGTGCATACATTTTCTTATAAAAATTAATTTGTTTATAATGTTCAAATGGTTCAAAATCTAAAAAAAAGTTAAGTTCTGAATTTTTTTACGAAATTCATTTGTATAATAAATCATTATTGTAAATTTGCAAGGTATCGTAGAAAAATGTGATTGGAAATATATTCTTTGTTGATTCCGTACGCAAATTAGCCCTATTCTTCAAAAAATGCCCAAACTCTTAATTTGCTCATGAAAGTAGTTTAAATAATAAATCTTGAAAATGCGATTATTATAATTAATCGGAAAGACGTTCTTAATTAAATTTGTAAAAAAAACTGACCCTATTCGTTTAAAAAATAGCCAAATTCTGAATTACTTATGAAAGTTCTTTAAATAATTAACCATTCTTGTAGATTTGACAAATACCTTAAGAAAGAGTCATCGCAAAGACAATAATAGTTAACTTCGTAAACAAATTATGTTTATTAATTAAAAAATACCTCACCTCTCAATATGTCTATGAAAATTGTTTAAATGATTAATAATTATTATAAATTTACAAAATGCAGCCCTTATTTTAAATGAACTGGTTGAAATTTAAAAGTTTAGTATTGCATTGTGCAAAATAAAAATAAATGAAAATTCGAAGTTTTTGAATGGTTACAGCTTTAGATCTCTGAATTTTCATACTCAATACTGAATTAAAACATTTACAAACATTGAAACATTCGATTTAGTTTTCGTTTGCAAAATTCTCGAATTTTAATTGCTTCATATTGAAAATCATTTATTTAAAAAAAAATTCAACTTAATATTGTCCAATTTTGAAGTTTTTGAACCAGTTTCCGATTTGATTTTGAGGTCGCCTTGAAAACTTGAATAATTCTTGATTATCTTTCGTGTTAAATTATATCTTCCAAATATGAATAGGAAATTTTTTATTTTTCTATCAGCTATTTGAAAATATTATATTCGAAATGTACGTTTATTTGCGATTTCAACGATGTTACTTGCAATGAAAAGATTAAAATTAGAATAAAATGTCGCAAATATGCTTATTGTTATTTTTCAGCAATTCCAGTCGTCGTTTTCAAAGAAATAAACATTAATATACAATTTTAATATTTACTATGACTTTTAAAACAATTTTCAATTGTTTAAACAAATGTAAATTATTTAAACAATCATTTATTCCCCATAAATTTAAAAAATGATCTTATTTTCTTATTGAAATGCAATATTTTGTCATTGTTTGGAGTAGTAAATTTGTCTAGAAACATTACTTAATTATTTGAACAATTAATTATTTTTTATTTTCAAAAATTTTTCAATTGAGCCAGAGATGTCCAATTTTATTCAAATTGGTATCATATCCTACTTTCTGTTGAATAATTCTATAATTTTGATACATTTATTTCATTATTTAATAAATTTTTTTTTCTTTAAACAACAATTTACTAAAGCAGTTTTTTTCGGTAACTAAAAGAATTGCAATAAAATAGAACACATAGCATTATGTTTCTGACTTTATAGCGTATAGAAAGAAAAAATTTACAGTTTACGGAAAGGGTTCGAAATTTCGCAAGTATTAGGATCTACGATCACTTACTGAACAAACCGCTGACTATCAAGCAGCATATTATTGACAAAATATGGGTGTTATCTGACACAAGGAAGAGAATACAGAAGAAGCACAATGGGTCAGAATCCCAAAAAGTTGGTCTAAAGTCCATTTTTCATTATCAACAATTGAAGATTTTTGTCTAAAAGTAGATATGGAATTAGTTGAATACAAAATTTTTGTCAACATATCAAATATTGACTGAAAAATGAAAATGATTTTAAAAGTTACATATATTTATTTTGACGTTATGCTTCCTAAATATCTTGTAGTGCAAGAAATATTTGAATTCACTATGCAAAATGCAAAATGCAAGAACAAGTAATATGAATAAGTAAAAACAAAATCTATTTTATTGCGAAAATGTACCTTCTGCAATAAAATATACAAAATAATTTGAAACATCCTCGACGCCACACACGTACTCCAACATACCGTCTCTGAAGCATAAATTCGACGTAGCATTCTGTTGACCAAGTCTTGAACTACAATTCACATATGCGCTTTTTTGCGGAAACTAATAAACTGCTATATTCAGGGGGTTGTAAGTCTAAGCTCGCGGAGTCTCTCTCTTCACTTATTTGTTAGGCGCCACATCAATCAGATTTGCACATAGGTGTAACACTAGGGTGGCACAAATTTATACGTGTAAAAATTCGATTTTTGGTGATAAACAACCCCCCTCCCCATTTTGTTCGTTTTCTTGAAAAAGAAATTCCGTAATTTTTTTTAACTTTAACCCGTGCCCCCGGGCTTTTAAAATGAAAGTGGAGCTTTAAATGGGAAAAGCTCGATTTTCAAAAAAAATGGTAAAAGAACTAATTGTTATACATTTTTTGTGAATTAAAGTATTGTCACCTCTTGAGGATTATTTAAGGAATAGTGTCCACACAATAGCTTTTAATTTTGACACACCCAAACCCCTTAAACTGTGCCCGGAAAATGCCCCAACAATTGCAAAATAGTAGTTTTCTATCAAATTCATGCTGAAGACGGTATTTAAACAAAATTTTAACACGATTTATTTTTAATCGATAATTGACACTTCAAAGTATATTTTTAATAACTTTTAATTGTTTAGACAATTATTATTGGCTTAAACAATTTTTGCCTCTGTAAATCGTCAAAATTTATTATCTTTTGGAATAAATCGTACAAAGTTGATGAATGTCAAGAGTAGTAGTTCTTGTTTAACTTATTTGGTAATTATTTAAACAATTTTTTCTCTCTAAAGTCTTAAAAAGTTATTATTTTCTGGAAATAATGACACAATTAAAAAATGTTGCAAGCAATATAGTTTTTAAGAATGTTTGGTAATTACTCAAACAATTTTGATTTGTTTAAACAATTTTTCCCCTTGTAAAGCGTGATAAATTATTACTTTCTGGAGTTAATGACACAATTGAAGAATTTAAGAGTATTATTTTTTCTACAGAATATTTAGTAATTTTTTAAATAATTAAAATATTTTTAAACAATATTTTTTTGCTTAAGATATTAAAAATTGTTTAAGCAGTTAATAATCATTAATGTAAACAATTTTTCCTGTCTGTTATGAATAGTTATTTTTTAAGATCGTTCTCGTTAAAATGAATAATTTGTCAAATGAAGTTCGGTTAATGAGCGTCAACGTACAATCGTATAAATTACTCTTTAATATTATTTTTGAGTTATATTATATTAATTATTATAATAATAATGCGTTAATTGTGTCATTAATTGCTGAAAAGAACAAATTTTCACGATTTGCAAAGAAAAAATGTTTTAAATAAAAAAAAAATGTTTAAAAATTTTTTTAATATTTTAAAAATGGCTAAATATACCATTTTTCTTCATACACCAGTGACCCAGAATGTTTGATTCTATATAAAGTTGGTTAAAGTTGGTTGTTTTTATATTATATATAGTGAAATGAAATCCTCAGGATCTCAACTAATAGAATATTTAAGTTAGAACATGATACATTTACCTGGAAGAAGTTATTAGGAACGGAAAACAAGAAGACGCATAAAATGATTTTTTCGGGGTTTTTTGACGTTACTTCTGTTATTTTTCATGCAATTGAAAAAACTCGATGTGTTTCTTGATCTGGAGACTTCACTCTACAAGACTGTATATACGGTTTTTATAATGGCCCAGTGGGCACAAACGTTAAAAAACATCATTAGAATGGCTTGAAAAACGTCCTAAGTCAATCCAAATAACGTTTCATAAACATACAATGTTCCAGAGACGTTTTAAAAACGTATTTCGAACACAAAAAGTTTTTGGAACATTATTTGGTCTGACTTAGATCAGTTTTTAAAACGTTCAAACAACGTCTTTTGACTTGGACGTCCAAGAAACGTTTTTAGGACGTTTCCATTATGTTCTTAAATTTCGTGCCTACTGGGAGGTAAAAGGAACGAGACAAACGGATTTTCTCATAAGATTTTTATGTATTTATTGAGTACAAATTCTATAAAGCTTGAAAAAATAATATTTAAAATATAAAACCTTAACAACTATGAAAGATAAAATTAATTCTTTGAACAGTCAACACAGACAGCAAAACGGTGCTCAGGGCATCGCTCTGGTTCGAGGTCTACCACGGAATCTACCTCTGCTGACGATTCGAGATCTTCTACTAGAGCCACCTATACAATTTTTTTTCAAATATTAGAAATGTTGGTGAAGATGGGGTGACTCTGCCGATAGAAATCTCAGAGAGATTTGGGTCCTTTCTAAGGTCCATTTAGAGCAGTGGTCAGCATGCTCCTGACCAATTCAGGCTATCCTGACCGGGCTAACCAAAGACCTACTTTCTGGTCAGGTAACTGCGAGCTTAGGCAGACCATCCCTTTTTCGGGGGTCCTTGTTGGAAAATCGGAAAAAATTTGAAATTAAAAAATTCTTAATTTAGCAATCAGTGATCTGAAAGTAATATATTTGGAATCTACGTATTTTTCCGATTCCAAAGACATGTAATTTGTCAATAAAGGTTAAAAATTTGAGAAGTATTTCGTATTAAATTGAATATTAAGCTGAAGTTTCTTGATATTAAACTCCGTGAAATATTTAACCTTTTTAGGCAAATAATATATCATTGGAATCGAAAAAATTCATAGATGCTGATTATGCTATTTTGAAATCGCTAGCTGAAAAATTAAAAGTATTTAAACTTCCTTACTTTGACATGCCTATAGACAAAAGACGCCTGCTGGAGTAAGCTCACTCACACTAAGGCACATGAATAGACCGTAAAGCAGTAGATAAAATTAAGTCGGGGCGGGCCTACTATACCTGAAAACTGAGCAAAAATTTGGCCGACCACTGTTTTAGAGGTCCTTTTAAGAGTGATGCGGTCATATAATGATCCTCTTGTATTCGTCACGTACCGGGCGGGCAGAGTTATTTATAATAGTTAGCCGTCGCTAACCTCACTCTCCCTTTTTAAAGTGTTCTTTAAATTATTCATACTTATTTTTAATTGATTAATTTTCCCATTATGTTTATTTATAATTATAACTTATATACTAATATACAATTTTCGAGTTAAATTCAAAAATGTTGTCTTAATATTCCAATTTGAAACATTAAAAATAACAAATTAGATATCTGGAATCATCGAAACCCGTCTATTCCAAATTATTATGTTTAAGCTGTTAATTATGAAATTAAAAAAATCTATTTCTAAATTTTAATCCGAAAGCTTAACAAAGAACCCTCGACTGTCGGCTACTCTATTCATATTGCCTCTGCTTGTTATTTATGATTGAATTCTTATTTCATTTTCAGCCTCTCTGTTTGTTATTTATGATCGTATTTTCATTTCAATTTAGGAAAGGACATTTTACAGCCTTCAAAACATTTAAACGAGCTTCCTGGACATTTACATATATCTCTTGAGTGCCTGCGAATAATTTCTCAGAACTTCTCAGAGCCTTGAGAATCTTTAGCATATACTATGAGTTTTTTATCCGAAGATTCTGGTGATTCGGAACCCACTTTAAGCTGTAGGTCCCCCCATCGTGTACTTGACTGCAACCCAGTCCGTCAATGATGGGGTAAAACCAGGCTTTGTCCAATATGTCTGGGCAGACTGCTTTCATCAGATCACTTGATTGCATTTATAAAAATGCGTCCGTGACTGATGATATATACCGTGACAGCCCCGTGCAAAAATGATCAAATAAAAATCCATCTCTAACCAAAAATGCCTTCGACATGTTGGGCAGTATAAGTCTGTGACAACATTTCAACACTGAATTGTTTTTTTTTTATAATAATTTTGAAAAAATAAAAATAAAATACCGTCTTTAGCATGAATTTGATAGAAAACTGCTATTTTGCAGCTTTGGGAGCATTTTCCAGGCACAATTTAAGGGGTTGTGTATGTCACAATCAAAAGTTATTGGCTGGAAACTTCCTTAAATACTCCTTAAGAGGTGATAATACCTTTACTCACAAAAAATTTATAGCAAGTACTTCTTTTTTCAATTTTTTTGAAAATTGAGCTTTGCCCATTTAAAAACCCATGTTAATTTCAAAAGCCGGGGGCACGAATTAAATTGAAAAAAATTACGGAATTTCTTTTTCCGGAAAGCGAACAAATGTGGGGGGGAGGGGTTATAACAAAAAACTGAAAAGTTGGATTTTTGGACCACCCTAGTGTACTACTGCTGTTGTGAAATACGTGTTAGCAAATGTAATGCATTATGCGGAAATTAAATGTGGAGAAATGTAATGTATCTAATGAGTATCTAGTTCGCTTGAATTATTTCAAGTCTTAGGGGAAAATACGACGCAAAATTTCAAGCAGTCAGCAGCAAAGAAGATATATTTGAAAAAAACATGGCAGGTGGTGAGATTCTGAATTTAAAATTCCTGACTTAGATATGGAAGTAGAAAACGAAGAAACGAAGTTGCGAAGTATATCAAGTTCTGGCCCTCCGTCACTTTCATTTGACGAAAAGTCTGAGCGGTCACAAAGACGTGATGTTACTGCAATCAGTGCTCACCATGAAAACGATTCTAAAAGGTTGCTAAGTGCTTGTTATCATGCATCTAAGTCATCAAGGGAAAAAGATTTGAGTGCAGTATTAAAACAAATGATCAAAGATCCAGCTGGACCGGCCAAAGTGAGACGAATTATGCAGAAAAAAGCCCTTAATTGTGATAATTACTCCAGATGAAGGTTTAGCTTTTCTATTAGAGCAAAAACTGAGTAAATCTACGTATATATTTATGAGAGCTGAAGTTGACTCAAGAGGAGCTGATATTTTTCCTCCACATGCGCACGTTAGAAATGCGAAAGCCTTAGTAGACTTCCAAAAGATGACATAGTAGTTACAGACACAGCAGCTAAGGTCTCACATTAACCTTTGCTTAGTCATACCGTGAGAAGGATTTGTAAATTGCAAAAAGGTATAATTATCCAGAGGACCGTGAATTTAAGAAAGACGGAAGCAGAAGCAATTTTAATCTGTTCCTGGGGCCTTGGTGGTATTTCAGGCCATTCACCTTATAAACAATTGTTTAAAGAGAAATCTGCTGTAGTGAATGATGAAACTCTATTTGCAACTACGTTATTACCCTTAAGAAAATTAACTACTAATAATATTGTAATTTGGAATAATAGAACCTCAGAGTCACCACTATTTTGTTACCCTATAGAGATTCAATTCGCTAAAGAATCAGAAAACTCCTTCTAGATTAGAAGAAAATATTAGATATTCAAATACAAGAACTAAAGTGTTGAAATGTCAACAGAAGGCGTCAAAATATGTATACACTTTTCAATGCATATGACATTGATTGACGGTAAGATGTTGCATTTCATAATTGGGACTAGATCATTGCAAACGTGCCCTATACGTCACGCAAAGCCATCGTTGTTTAATGACCTCTCAAACAAGGAAAAAGGACTCTTTGTTCCTAATCCTGAGTCGTTTCAATTCGGAATATCTTCTTTACACGCTGAGATAAGGTTTTTTGAAAGGATGTATTCATATTTCATAGAGACTACCTGTTGAAAAATGGCAAATGAGTAGCGCGCAAGACAAGGAAATGTTTAGAAAGCATAAAAGTTTGATTCAGTCCAAACTTTGGAAGAAATTGGGACTGGAAATTGATCTGCCCAAAGTTGGTGGTAGTGTCACTACTAATAGCGGTAATAACGCTCGAAGAGCATTCAAAGAACTGGCTGTTTTGGCTAACCGTCTTGGATTAAATAATGAACTTCTCCATAAATGCAAAACAATATTGATAGCTCTATCTTGCCATTTACCAATTAATGTGAATCGCTTGGATAAACTGTGCACTTCTACAGGTCAACTTTATGTTGAATATTAATCTTGGTACAAAATGCCATCTGCGATTTATAAAATACTCATCCATGTTGCCGAAATTATAAAATACAGTATATTGGGGGTTGGAATGCTGGGTGAAGATGCATCGGAAGCTAGTAAAAAAAATTACCAAAATTACCAGCTTAATCATAGTAGAAAGCATAGCCGAACTGCTACTATGAACGATATGTTTGATCGATTATTAAATACTTCGTAACCAGTAATATGGGCTATGAATTTGGAGTCACGCATTCGAAAAAGTAGTTAAAGAAAACAAGTTCAAATTCACGAAAAAGTCCGAAAACTTCTTGCTATTCCTAAAGTGGACGAAGTTGATGATGGAGATATTTCAGACAATTCATCAGAAAGTATTAGGAATGATTTTGAAGATATAGCCGGACTTCCAGAAACATTAAAATTGTTGGATGAGGTCATATTGACTGATTAGGCTTATTGATATTTAAATTCATAAGTATTCATGGAGCTTCTGAGACGCGAGGGGACTTACAAAAATTAAACACATCGAAGTTAACAAAATTGGGCCGTATTCAGGACTTAATCATCATCACATCAGTGAAGGAGTCTCTCCGAAGCCTATATAAGCATCTTCTTCGACAGGTTTGGTCTTCAAATCTGTCGGCATTGAACCACGTATTTGCGACTAACATGCTTGCCGTGTCGGGTCTACTCTACTCGTTTGATCATGCAGATTCATAAGAGCTTGCATAGCAATTCTTCTGTTCTGTGATTAAATATCGCACGCCGTCACGGCAAACGCACCCTTCTGAATATCCAGTGTCTTCATAACCGAATCGTTCTAAGTGCAGCTTTCCTCGTTTCAAATAAGAGAGATCCTCTCCCAAAAATTGTCAGGAAAAACGAGCTCATTGAGAAAGAAGTGTTCCTTTGAAAAGTCGCGGAGCCGGCGGCCGAGACCCTTGGTCTGAATTTTAACATGAGAAGCAGAGTTTGAAAAATTCCTTCAGCAGCTATTCTGCAAAAAAAAATACACGAAAAGTAAATCTTTTTTAAGAGACAGTGATTCTGAAATACTCTAACATATACTTTTTTATTGCGCTTATTTCTCAATTTTTTGGCAAAATGTGATTATGAAGAAATGCGTACTTACTAATTTCTGAGATTTCCCTTCTAATTGATTGACATTACATTCACGACTTTCAACTCTGGTATTCGTATTTATTTGTGCAGATCCCCCCCCCCCCCCCCCCCCCCCCCCCAAAGTACCTAAATCTTATTAGATGGGAAATGAAGCGTACCAAAATAAGCAGATAATATAGAAATTTTTGTATATTTTTGAACAAATAAATACTTACCGTTAGGGTGTCGCTCAAATGTCTAGAGATTTGACGGTTTGCGTGTTATGTTATGTAATAACGCTACCATTGGACGCCACACTTAAACTCGTCACACACTTTTACCATTGAATCGTGTATCCATGTGCCATCTCATAGGTTATCCCGGTATAACCCTTCGGATATCCTGCAAGACGAGAATTGGGATATCACCAGGACATCCGGGAGAGCTATGGCGCGTTTCTGGGATATGCAAATGTCCCAAAAAGGATATATACAAATTTTAATATTCTACTTGGAACATTGGAATGGGAACGAACTGAATATCTTGGTACATCCTATTGCACCTATTGTACATCCTTGTTGTAAATATAATGGCTGCTGAAAAAAAAACATGGTAAGATTGCAGCTATAACCACGTCTCACGACCGTGAGATAGGTAGTTACAGTCTGTGATAGACTCAATATGATGATTCGAAAAATTTCTCGTGCACCTAAATTGGGTCTCTCGTGCACAGAGAGACTCAAGGACGTCCGTCTTCTACATTTCCCCCGCAAGTGTCTTAAAATTTTTCGAGGCGCGGGAAAGGTGTTCAGACTGTTAAATGTAAATACTTGGCGCCTTCAAGAGCACGGACGATCAGGATAACTAGCTGAACAGAATATTCTGGAAATAACCGTCGCAGGGTTCTTTATAGGGTGTTTATACCTCTCTTCATTTTTAATCTTCTTAGCTGTGATGTTTCAGTATGTTTGGCATTTCTCATTTTCGACAATTTACTCTATTTCGTTAGAAGCGGCTGGCAGAGTTTTATTAGGGATAATACCGTAGAAGTGTCGGAGAGGATAATAAACCGATTTCAATCCAGGGAATTTAAGGAAAAGAAACATTATCTCATACGTCATCGACCAATCCTTCACATTTTTGTGGAAGACGCCGTGCATCCTCTTGTCGAGGAGCTGTTCGCAAACTTTTCTCTCCTATGCTTTCTTGATATCGACCTTCGGGAGCGAGTACTCAAGATGCAGATACTTTGTTTCTCGCGACAGGTCGGAATACAAAATCTGTCGGATGAGACATTTGTTGCTGCGTCCGAGAGTACCCGTTATGGATCTCACATTCTGAATGCCGCTCTGTGGCATGCCCGGATATGCATAGATCTCTCCAACATCAAGTGTCGTATAGCGCTTCTGTCAAAGAGCTCAGGGTCCTCGGGGATGCGATTAATTTATCCTCACTTTAAATAAACATTGACGCATTTTTCTAATCCAAACTCTATTCCAATATACAATTGATAGTCCAGGGATCAGATTCTTCGGAAAAATCTCCACGAAGCTCGTTATCCAGTTCAGCCAGATCTTTGAGCTGGAGAGAAACCTGATGTGCCTCGCATCACCATACTGGTATCGTAGTACTGCAGCATATCGTGCTTAACTCGATCCGTCTTAAAAATATTGAGATTCTGCCGGTCTATCGCATTGAGTCTGTTCTAATTAGCTCCCCAATTCTAGGGTACTACAACTATGTTTGGTGTTACGGTTGTTGTTCTCGCGAGCATCTAGGGAAAGGGGTTTGTTCTTCCGTATAGAGCCACGTGCCAAAATAAGGCTGCGTACTCTGAGATGTCGCTTGGTAACCCAGACTCACTGTTTGAGACACCTCATCCAGGTACAATTCAGATTTCGGCACGGTTGTTACGCCTTTGCTTAGGATTTAATTCCTTCGGGACCACTCCTGGACAATTGTCCGCGACTGCTCATTTATTATTGTGACTATATTCAACAGAAACCCTTGGTACCGGGACCCTCTATCGGCAACTCGAGGAAGCGATCGGTGGATTTTTTATAGAACCTTTTGTTCGATTCCAGAGGAACTGTAACATAAACCGAATTATACAGGGTGATTTTTTTAACTTGAAACTTTTGATTCATAAAATTTTTTCATAGAGTCCCTATTTTTCGAGGATATTTGAAAGTTTTAAGTTAAAAAAATCACCCCGTATATAGAGGGTGATTTTTTAAACTTGAAATTGTCAAATATTTTGAAAAATAGGCACTCTATAAAAAATGTTATGAATCAAAAGTTTCATGTTCAAAAAAGCACCCTGCGTGTGCGTGCGTGTGTGCCTACGTGTGTGTGTGTGTTTCGTATAATTCGTGGTGGATTAGAAGGAAAATGAGTTCTTTTTGCCTTGAAATGTTCACATTATTTCATTTATTTTATTTGGATTTGTGGATTCCATTTGATTTAGTAATACATGTATTCTTTCTTTAACTTGATTAAATAATTTTTCAGTGAGAATACCGTTTTCTTACTTCTTTTTTGTACTAGAATTCGAATTTGAATTTGGATTGAAACTTGACTATGAGTTTAAACATGAATTAGTATTTGATTTTGAACTTGCATTAGTACATGATTAAAAATTTCATTTTGAGCCTTCGTTAGGACTTAATTTTAAAAGTGATTTTAAACTTGAACTTGGGTTTACGTGTATAGAGTATGTTTTTTCATTTACTCTCATTGCTTCTTCAGAACCCCATTATTTTAGTATCATCTTCTTCATTTTCTTATTTGACATGTGTGGGGTTTCTTGATAACGCGTCTGCATTTACATTAATTTTACCGGCTTTATAGACAACTTCAAAGTCATATTCGGCTAATATTAATGTCCATCTTGTTTCTGTAGAACATGGATCTTTGCCATTTTGGAACCAAACTAATGGTTTGTGATCGGTTACTAACGTAAATTTGTGTCCTTACAGATAGGGACGAGAATGTGTTACAAAAAATATAATTCCTAGGGCTTGTTTTTGGTGTCATACATTCTTTCATCATCATTTAAACTTCGAGAGGCGTAAGCAATAGGCTTATCTTTGCCAATTTTCCGTGGGATAAAATTCCACCAACGGCAAAGCCTGATGCGTCTGTCGTTAGTACAACAGTTTGCGAGAAATCTGGGCTTTGCAATAAGGGCGCGTTACATAATTTTTATTTTAATCTGTCAAATGCTGTTTGCTAAGAATCTGTCCTGACAAATGGTGTGTCTTTTTTCAATAATTTATTTAAAGGTCTGGCGATTTATGAAAATCTTTCGACAAATTTTCTATAATATCCTGCTCATCTTGTGAATTCTTTGATATTTTTTGGTTTTTTAGGAACAGGAAATTTTTGTACGGCTTCTACTTTCTTAGGGTCTGGTCTCACTCCGTTTTTATCGATAATATGTCCGAGGTATTTTACTGCCAGGCGAAAAAATTCGCATTTTTCAGTTTGTAATTTAAGATTTGCGTTACGCAATCTATTGATTAATTCTGCTAATTTTTTATTATGTTCTTCTAGAGCATCCGCATGAATAACTATATCGTATTGGTAGATAAAAGTTTATTGCTTTGAAGGCCAGTCAATACTAGGTCCATAAGGCGTTGAAAGGTGGCTGGGCGTTTTTCAAACCAAAGGGCATGCGGTCGAATTCATAGCGTCCGAAGGGAGCAGAGAAGGCTGTTTTGTGTGAGTCTCTAGGGTCTAATTTTATCTGATGGAATCCCCATGCTAAGTCAAATACCGAAAAGCATTGTGATTTTCCTAATTGGTCTAAAATTTCTGTAACGTTTGGAAGTGGATATGAATCGCTAATAGTTTTTTTCATTTAATTTAAGATAATCTGAAACCATACCCCTTTTTATGTTTCCTTGAGAATCCGGTTTTTTGAGTTTTTTTATGATTTACGTTGTTGTTTTTAGCTATTGCATTTGCTAAATATATACCGCTGTCTATTAGGCAATAAATCGGAGACATAGCCTATTTCTTTATCATTGTTTTGTTATATATCATAAAAAAGATGTATATAAAAATCAGAAATTGTTCTAGGCGGAATTGTGATTATTTCTGAAGAGTAAAATGGGAGGCTTTTTTCATTGATTTCTAATTGTTTTTCTGCATAATTTATTTTTACATTATTTTTTCGAAAATATTTACTTCCTAAAACTTCGTCGTGTTCAATTGGTAATTCATTTGAAATTATATTAAAAATAGTTTAAAATTCTAAAATATTTATTATTATTTGACCGAGGGTGTATCCTGGGTTTTCGTTAATTCCTATTAGTTTTAGATAAATTTGTTTATTAATGTTCACGCATGATTCAACTGCTTTTTCTTGAATTAAATTGGGACCTACTCCTATATCAATCATTAATCTTACAGGATTTTTAAAACAATTTGTTGATAATTTTATGTGAGGTATAGTATTTGTGACGCTTAAATTAACTTGTGCTGTTTTTTGTTTTTTTATATTTCCAAAATTAGGGTTGGATGCATTTGGTTCTTTTTTTAGGCCTTCCTCTGAGCAACCGGTCTGAGAAGGGCGTTGGAGTTTTCCGTATTTATTTCGTGTGGGGGATTAAATTGTTGTGGTTGTTTCTATTGTTATTGGTTATTTTGTTGTCTTTTATGACAAGCATTAATTGCGTGACCCATTTATTTGCAATAGTGGCATATTATTTTATTTTGTAGAACGAAATTAGAATAAGACTGGTTTTTTTTTTGAAGAATTAGGGGCGTTTCGGAAATCATATCTATCCCATTGTTGGCTGGGCGCCTGTCCTCCCCATATGGGTCTTTCTTGGTTGTATTTGTATTGACTTTCTAAAGGCTCATATCGTCGTTTATTATTTGACCAATTGTTTTGTAGTTGGAATCGATTATTAGCTTGATTTTGTAAATGATTCGGAAATGATTGTCTTTGATTTTGAGAATAATTAGAAAAAAATTGTTTTTGATTTTAAAAATTATTTGAAGAAAATTGTCTTTGATTTTCGAAATTACATGGAGAAAATTTTCATTGGTTTTGAAAATTATTGGGAAAAAATTGTCTTTGATTATTGTGATTACCAAAATAAGGCTTTGAATAATTATTAGGATATTATGGCTGAAAGTTATTCTATTGAATTGAGTATTTTGAGGTTTTGATAATTTCATTAATAGAATACGGCAAACTCATCTCATCTTTTTAAAATTTCAATTACTTTAGTAGCAAGTTGCGAAAATGAATCAGCTGTTCCTATTCACATTTCTAATTCTGGTCTAAACTCTCTAATAAAATGATCCATCGCATAGTTTTGTAATTCAGTTTGAAAAGTTTTTTCCGCAGTTCCTTTATTGTTCATTTTATGAGCGTCAACTTAATTTAAAGTTCGAAGTGATTTCAAATAAATTCAATGAAGTGTCTGCGTATATTGAAAAAATCCTGTCACTTTTTCCGGCTTTCGGTGCAAATAGCCCATGGCAGAATTTAAAGAAAGTATAGATTTTTTCAGATTTCGAACAAAAATTTAGAAGCTTTTAAACAATTTCGAAAGGCTTTACAAATAATAAAAACATTTTCTTTAAATTCCTAGGAAAATGGAAAATGATATTTTATATATTGGAAAATAAGTTTTAAAAGAATACATCAAACTCTCGCTTTCAGTCAACTGTCGGGGGTTGCCTTCGAATAGCCTTGGGCTGGTTTCGGGGGGATCGAAACGTAAACAGTGAGGGGCGCCTGACTCGTTTCTAATTGGAATATATATTCTGAAAAAATGTCAAATAATTAAAATTTTGAATAAATGTAAAACGAAATGTAGATGTTTGAAGAGTTTGAAATGCAATTTTGATTCTTTTTAAGGATTTTTTAACTTTTGATGGTGACAATAATTTAACTTTTAATTTAAAAAGTGTTCTGTTTATAACAAATATACAATCTTTTAATTTTTAATGTTTCTAGATTAAAATTGCTGAAAATTATTTTCGGCTCAATTTTTATTACTGTAAATCGAAAGATTTTTAGCTTCAGAGTTCGAATATCTTGATTTCATTGACTGCGAAAAAGGTTTGAAAAAACGGCCACCCTGAGCACGGGGGTTTATGTGCGGTAAGTGAGACCAAACGAGATGATCATAGATATTAGCTGATCCTTCTGACAGTTTGTCAGACTGATTGTGACTAGTGATTGGACAAACTCGAAGCAATAAGTTACCATAAATTACTGATAAACTATCGAAAATTTGAAAATGTTTGAATATCTTACATTTTCGAAAACTTAAAGTAATTTATAAATTTACCGGAAAATTCCGAAAATTTTTGGATTTCTGCCGCAAATCTTTATACAACTTAATTTTCTGGAAATGTCCAATGATTTATAAATTTATCATAAATTTGAAATATTTTCGGAAAGTTTAATTTGATTGTTTCTTAAATAGAAAATTGCGTCTTTTTGATACATAAAATATCGTGTGTAACATGTGTAGATAGTAGGCAGTTATAGCCCTTGTGATGTTAACAGTATTAGCCGTCGTTGGGCATTTCCGCACTTATTGGGCAATATATTGTTAAACTTTGATATGGTTTGCTGCAATTAAATATGTGACTTCACGTGAAGAAAAAGCCCAGACGGATCTAAGGCAACTTTTACAGGAGGACCGATTTAAAAAACGGTTGAACACTGGTAGTCGATGGATGGGGAATAGTATCTGGAATCCAACCCCTCCGCTAAGTGAAGAAGGGAACTTTTGTTAACTTTGAAAAAATCTGTTTCAGGCATTTTTAGTCTATGCGAATGGATTTCTATCAAATGCTGGAAATTATAAATCATTTGGTGACAGCAAAATAATTCCAAACATGCCCAAAAGCAAGTTCGAAGACATAGTGAAAGCATCTGCTGCTTATAAACAGCAACCCATACATTTGCAGTCTATTTGGGATAAAATAAAAGAACTAACTTTCTCAGTAGAAGGAAAACTCAAAACATTGGGGCTAGGAGACAAGGGTATAACGACATATTTTTCTTCAAATTGCACAGCAAAGGATGCAGATCTCGTTAACGAATTTATGCAACAGAAAGGACTGGAGTCCTATAATACACGGTGCTTTAAGACATCAGAAGATCGTATTGACGTCTATGAAATTAGACTAGCATCTATAGATCTTGGCATGGATCCAAAAGTAACTCTGCCTGAGGAGACTTTCAAAGGTAACTTCTTAGTATTAGTTATAGGAGTTTGTAAAGTTTATAAAGTTAAAAATCATTCTAATGATGTTAAGGTCGCTTCTGAATCGACTCGAATCGAAGTTTCAAGTTTTCTTTGCACAACCCTAGTAAATATAGAAGTTAATTTAAATCACTTTGCTCACTTTTTTGTAAATAAGTACTGAAAAAAATAAAATAAGTCTTTCTACTCTAATAGCATAAATTAAGTATACGCTTGATATCACGATATCATTAAGAAACAGGTTGCGTGCGCATAAACTATTACTGTAATGAGGTCAAGCAATCAGTCGAGCCTGTTTTAAAGAGAATTATTTTTTCAGCCTTGAACCAGAAATTTTTTAGTTTGCTACGTTTATAATTAATCAGCATCGTATAATTATTATAACCCTAAGTATTTAACATTATTTAAACATTGAATATAATTTATAAAGGTTCAAATTAAAATGGTTAAACTGTTAAGGTTTTTGATTAGAAACAGTAAACTGTGCAATGATTAAATATTATTTGCAAATCAATTTTTTATCATGTTCGATTATGTATGGTTACAGTTAATTGACCTGACATGTATTACTTTAAAAAATTTAATTTCAAACTGAACGATTAGAACTTGGCAATAGAAAAATTAAGTTTTTTAAGGTAAAGGATTATAGAATGGCGCATTATAAACTGAATGATTTAATAAAATACGTGAAAGTTTTACAAATTAAACTTTTCAAACTTTAATGATTTTCAAATTTAACGCAATATAAATTTCAGAATTTTATGGGTTATTAAGTTATTGACTTTTCAAGCAATTATAAAGATGTTTCTACTAAAAAATTGAAAAAAATGTCGGGTCAAAAAATGAGTTCAATACTATATACCGCTTTTTAGAAGTCTAAAAAAACTTTCGGCTACTTCCCAGATTGCAGGTCTAGCGGCTAGCCTGCTTCAAACCTCAAACTAAGAGGCTGCTCACTGAGATATAATGGGATTGCGAAACAACGCAGTCCCTGTTTCTTTTTCTTGGAATTTTTAGCCTTCTTTCGCGCAATCAATTGCAATTAATCACGGTCGTGCTCGCAATCTCGTGCCTTCTTATCTCCTCGGAAGAAAAGTCGGTTTCTCACGTGCATTTTTCAATACACCAAACTCTCGCTTTCAGTCACTCCGATCTCAGCCTTTCTAGAATAGCTGGTTTACGCAGTTTCTCAGGGGAATAGGGCGAGAGCGGTTGCAACATTATATATATATATATATATATATATATATATTGCAATTGGAAACGAGTTAGGTGGCGCTCACTGTTTACGTTTCTGTCCCCCCAAAATCAGTCCAAGACCATTTGAAGGTAACCCCCGACACTTGAATGAAAGCGAGAGTTTGGTGTACTTACAGAATATACAGGATGTCCAAGACTGAAGTATCTGGACTTATATATCTGTATAAAAATTTAAAAATTAAATCAAAAGTTCCTTATGCAAAAGTCAGTTGAAGTTTTTGAGTTATAAAATATTCAGGCTGAACCACCCTGGTGGACCGATGGAACCGAAAGGAGCCTCTACAAAGTACCCTTAAAGACCCCACTGAGCCCTCTTCGGTTCCTTCTTTAAAAACTTAAAAAAAAACCAGCAAGATCAACTTTTAAATTGTTGAAATTCGGATTCTACGTAAAAATATCCATTAGAAACTCACGAAGTAATCGTAATACTTTTTTGCATAGTTAAAAATTTTAAAAATGTGATTAACTTCTGCTTAAGGTGACTTCAAGCGCATCCATAATAGCTCAAGTAGTATGTTGCGCGCGAAGTTTAAAAACAAAATTTTCTCTCACTTGTATCGCAGCGTTGTTGTCTGAGGTTTTCACTGCGTGGCGCTAACATCCAGACAAAATTCTTAATGTTACCGACGGAACGCTTATTAACTACTACTAAATGAAGATACACTTGAAGCCGTCTGCGGCCCTCGTAAATGACAGGTATTTTATTTTTTAAAGTTTTTAACGGTGCAAGAAAAAGTATTGCGATTACTTCGTGTGTTTCTAATGCAAATTTTAACGTAGAATCCGAATTTCAACAATTTAAAAGTTGAGTTTGCTGTTTTTTTAGTTTTTTAAGAAGGAACCAAAGGGGGAATCAGTGGGGTCTTTAAGGGTACTTTGATAGGCTCCTTTCGGTTCCGTCGGTCCGCCAGGGCAATCAGAAGCACAGTGTAAACAGACGTGCATGCGTGAGCGGGAGTCCAACGTAGTTTTATTGAAGTATGTGCCGAGGTGGGGTAAGCGACGTGAGAACTGCGGTCACTACACTACGTTGGACTCTCGCTCACATACGCACCACTATTGGTACCTCGCTTTCGCATTCTTTCTAGTCTTCCTCGCACTCCCTGCCATCTCTTGCAATCATTTTGATTGATTTCTCAGTATACAGCCCCTCGCTTTAAAAATAATTCGTCAAATTTTATAGCAGCGATGTCCACGGCAAGAACTAAGAGTGACATCTGTCATTCGTCAATCCCCTCTCTTTCCGCCTTATGCATAGAGCGAACGAGCGTACGAGAAAAGACAAGAAGAAGTGTTCCGAAAAGGAGAAAAAAGCGAGTCAGGAAACTATCTGTGGACATCCTGGCTTTATAGATTCACTAGTACACGTTTTTTGTAAATAATTTAAAAGAAATATGGTTTTAAAACATTCTTTGAACGGTAAAATATTTTATTAATGAGATTATAAAATCATTTTTTTCAACAGGAGCTAAATTTAAAATGATGAGAGGAGACTACAGTACATTGCTAAAGCTAGTCGTCGAAAACCTTGAAAAAGCTTCGGAATATGCAGCAAACGACAATGAAAAAAATATGTTGAAAAGGTATATCCTCCACTTCAAAACTGGTTCCCTTGACGAGCATAAAAATGGATCTCGATTTTGGATTAAAGACAAATCACCTGTTATAGAGACGTACATCGGTTTCATTGAAAATTACAGAGATCCAGCCGGCCAACGTGGAGAATTTGAAGGTTTCGTGGCAATGGTAAATAAGGAGATGTCTAAAAAATTCTCTGATTTAGTAAACAAAGCAGAGGAACTTTTACCTAGGCTGCCTTGGGGTCGAGACTTCGAGAAAGACGAATTCCTAAGACCGGATTTCACTTCCTTGGATGTACTCACCTTCGGTGGGTCAGGCATTCCATCTGGAATAAACATTCCAAACTACGATGAAATTAGGCAGTCGGAAGGCTTCAAGAATGTTTCCTTAGGAAACGTCATTCCTGCTAATATGAAGGTAGATGTGTTGCCATTCTTGTCTGATGAAGATCAGCAACTGATGAATAAGTATCGAGTCGCGAGTTTCGAAGTTCAAGTCGGTCTCCACGAACTCCTCGGCCACGGAAGTGGAAAATTGTTACGAAAAGTAGATGCGGATTCTTTTAATTTTGATCAAAGCAAGATGATAAACCCACTCACGGACAAACCGATCGAGAAATACTTCCTGAAAGGGGAAACTTATGATTCGATATTCGGTTCTATGGGCTCCAGCTATGAAGAATGCAGAGCCGAAGCGGTTGGACTTTATTTGAGCCTGGACAAAGATGTTCTAAAGATCTTCGGTCATTCAGAGAATGGGGCTGATGACATCACCTACGTAAATTGGCTTTCACTAATATGGGCTGGCTGTGCTAAGGCTCTTGAAATGTATGAGCCGTCGACGAAGGCATGGCTGCAATCGCACTCACAAGCTAGATATGTTCTTATGAGAGTATGCCTGGAGGCTGGTGAAGACTTTGTGAAAATCGAGGAAACAGCACCAGGAACTAATTTGAGGTTAACAGTAAATAGAAGTAAACTTAATACAGTTGGCAGGAGAGCGGTGGGCGAGTTTTTGAAAAAGTTGCAGATTTACAAGAGTACTGCAGATTACGAAGAGGCTAAGAAAATGTACCATAAATATAGTGATGTACCCGATTCTGGTCCGCAGCCATGGGCAAAATGGAGGGATATAGTTCTGGCGCATAAACAACCCAGGAAAATATTTGTGCAGTCAAATACAATAGTCGATGGTAAGTTGAATTTACAGATGTTTGTTACTTAACACTTCGCGAATACTAGAAGACATGAGAATGACAACCGGATAAGTACCATATGAGGTTGACACTTTCTTTAATTTAAAATAACGTATTCGAGAGACCAACAATAAATAAAATAAATAAAGCAAATAAAGTAAATGAAATAAATAAAATAAATAAAA
>NC_046661.1:68738264-68739844 GCF_010883055.1 Belonocnema kinseyi
AATAAAATAAATAAAATAAATCAAATTCCTGACCACCAAAACGCGGTATACACACACACACACACATATATATAAAAAAATTAAAAATTTGTCATAAGACAACCGTAGGATTTCGCCGGGAACGGGTGCTAATCTGGAAAATTGCACCCGCTTCCAGCGAAATCGCGGTAAAATTTCAGCCACAACCACGTCTCACGACCGTGAGATAGGTGGTATATAATAAGTGGTATAATATATATATATATATTAAAAATTTGTCATAAGGACAACCGCAGGATTTCACCGGGAGTGGGTGCTAATCTGAAAAATTGCACCCGCTCCTAGCGAAATCGCTGTAAAATTTCAGCCACAACCACGTCTCACGACCGTGAGATAGGTGGTTAAAGCCTCTATTGGATGCCTGCCCGCGGTTGGTCTTAGTGTCGCCTCTCTTTCTCTGTTGCCGGCTTGTTCTAGCTGTGTTTGAATAGGCGTTCCGCTTACATAGTCCTTTTTTCGGAGGAGTTTGGCATGGTTTTGCAGGCGTTGCTGCGAAAAGTGTGATAGCTCCGGGTGTTTCTCGCACCACAGAGCATGCAGCTGTGCCATGTAACCCCGTTCAGGGACCACACTCGCATCGTAGCCCTCTAGCAAGTCGAGATTTAGTCGCTCCGTCCACCGACCTAAAGTCCACCGACCTGCGACCACCGACCTCCGACCTAAAGGTCCCGAGATTCCTCCGATCCATCGCATTGAATCCATTTTGATTGTCTCCCCCAGCTCTAGAGTGGTCGGCATTGTTGACCGATCCATTGTCGGGAGCTCTGCGCGTTCTGTTGGTTTGAACCGCACTTACTACAACTAGGTTTGATGTTGTCATTGTTGTTCCCATGAGAAGCTAGGGAAAGGGATTTGTCCATTTTTGTAGAGCCCCGCATGCAAGGATAAGGCTGCGTACTCTGAGAGGTCGCCCGGTATCCCAGAGTCACCGTTCTAGACACCTCAACCAGGTGCCATTCAGCTTCCGGCACGGTTTTCACACCTCCGCTTGGGGGTTAATTCCTTCGGGACCACCCCTGGACAATTCTCCGCGACTGCCTATTTATTTTTGTAACCATTTTCAGCAGAAACCCTTGGTACTGGGACCCTCTATCCGCAACCCCGAGGACGCGTTCGGTGGCTTTGTCATAGGCCCTTCGGTTTGATTCTAGAGGAATCAAAACCGCATCAGTGCTGCGGCCAGAATTTGTGTGATTAAATAAAATGCTTAAGGGCTCATTTTGAAGCTTAAACACGAAACTTTAAGAGGCCTTTAAAAAATTTTAAATGACGGCATCGATATGGCGGCCAAAATCCAAACATTTCAGAATATCAATCAACTCGTTGCTACCACCAAAATTGAACGCGATCAGAAAATAAACAAAATTAATGCTGTATTCAAAATTAAACGCACAATCTGGACAAAAAACTTTCATGAAAATGTGGAGGACCACAGAACTTTGTGTTTTATTGTTTAATTTTTTGTCTTTCTGTACGTCAATAACAGATCATGTATTTTGGCCCGAATAAGGGTAAAATCGTCATTACCACCGACTACGGGG
>NC_046661.1:68739854-68751446 GCF_010883055.1 Belonocnema kinseyi
GGGTTTCGTGTTCGCTGATCACGAATCTTAACTCAGAATTTGAAAGTTTAAAAATGGCGGATGCAATATGGCTGCCGAAAATTGAAATATTGCTGAATTTTGTTGAAAACTCTCCGAGTATTTTTTAAGCGTGTTCTAATAAAAAGCATGGCGAAATGGAGGTTTTTAGATTCTATTATCATGAGTCTTGGATGGGAATTTTCAGCAATATTTCAATTTTCGACAGCCATATTAGATACGATATTTTGGATTTAAAAATTTAAATGCTACATTTGTATTGAGGGATATCATAAACACTCATGAATTCGCTCACAAGTCGGTTTTACCCTTATTCGGGCCAAAATATCCATTTTATAGGTTTTCGGCCGCCATATTGTATCCCTCATTTGTAGTTTTTCAAATTTATGGCATGATCTGTCATTGGCGTACAGAAAGACAAAAGACTAAACAATGAAACACAAAGTTCTGTCACAAGGTTTAGTGATCTAGCTTTAAAATAAGCCTTTTGGCATATTATCCAACTGTGTTTAATTTTGAAGACAGCATTAATTTCGCTTATTTTCTGAAATTTTTCGGTTTATGGCCGCCATATTGATGCCGCCATTTTGTATTTTTGAAGGCGCACACTGATTTTTGTAGTTTAGTGTTCAATGTTCATAATAAGCCCTTGAACATTTTATTTGATCGCATTAAAATTTGGTGGCAGCGTAGATTTGATTGATTTTGTGAAATTATTCGGTTTATGGCCGCCATCTTGATTTTTATAAGGTGCACATGGCTTTTTGTTTGTTTGGTGCTTATGCTTCAAAATGAGCACTTGAGCGTTTTATTTGATAGCGTTAAATTTTGGCGGCAGCAGCGACTTAATTTATTTCCTAAAATTTTTCGGTTTATGGCCGCCATATTGACGCCGTCATTTTTTTTAAGGCACACACGGCTGATCATATGCTGAATACCCTTAGATTCAAGAATTTCTAGATATTTATATGACTCGCCTGCAGCCATTGCCTCGATGTCATTTTCGAACTCGTTCTCTAACTATGCGGTCCCTAATCCCCCTCTTGTTAAATGCACTGTTCTGCATTTATCTATTCCGAAATCCATGTAGGTATCATGGGAAAACTGCTTTGTGACATCGATCACTTGCTGCAGTTTCTGGGCTGAACCAGCATATAGCTTCAGCTCATCCATGCACATAAGATGGATCACTTGATGACCAATGGTAAAATAGTAAATTAGTTGTTTTTTTGCGCGATGGGTTCAACGATTAATAGAACCATATTGCACTGAAAGAGTCTCCTTGAAATATACCCATCGTAATGCGTATTAATCTAGTTATCCTTAGTTGTCCATGCAAAATAAAGTAAAGTTTTCACAACGTCCTTTTTGTTCTTCTGAAAGGATGTCATTCTCGTCGCAATGAAAATACCCTGCCAAAGCATGATGCACACTCCTCAGATACTTGTACTTGTATACATGAGTTTGCACCTTTAATGCAGTTTTGGTTACTTTCAAATACGTAGATAAAACCTTGCTGTTCAGGTGTTTCATTAATGCACGCAGATCATTTTTGATGTTTATTTCGGGCAGAGAATGCCTTGTTGTGTGTTCTACATATCTAAACTGTAGAAAAGCATGACCAAAATTTCTTTCAAGGTGCTGTAGTTTTTCGGGGATTTCGCTGTTGACATCATCGTTATTAATATCCGAATGTGGTTCTAGTGGATCCGGTACTTGATATTCATTATCCCTAGCACGTCTGTCTTCAGCTTCAATCAGGTCTTCGTTATCCACATCTTCCGAAGGGAGTTCATCAATAGAAAGCTACTATACCATTTCCATTTTAAAATCAGCTATTTCAACAGCCGAAAGCAATCTGTTTACAGATATTGAGCGTTTTTGATCTGCCAGATTCTGCTCATTTATTTTTGTGGCTAGCTCTGGGTATTTAAGTAAGAAGAGTCTATGATGTTCTCTCCTCGCACTTTGCCCATATTTCTGTGCCAAAAAATAAAGGCGCATAACATCTCTGTTCATATGGTATGTCCATTACCGTCACTTTTTTGGTTGTACCTCTGCTTTTGCCTCTGTTTGTATAAGACCATCCACCTCTGGAGGAAGTGGTGGTGATGAACCATCAACAGGTTGAGGAAGAACATCAATTGCCCCTGCTTGACCGTGTGACGCGGCTTCCTCTAACTGATTTTCATTGCCATCGTTTTTCTACGCCAAATCAACCTGTTGTTTAATTTCCATTGCTCGGTCTTCTGTGATATGTAGATTAGTCCTGATGTCCTTCATCTCAGCAATAAGCTCTCTTAGTGAGAGTTTCTGCATATTAGGATACTTTTCAGCAAATTTCGTTCTTAAATTGTATCCTGTTTTCATTTTCGTTTCAAACTTCGCACTTTCGTAATAGCAAACAGCTAACGCTAGCCAAAGCATCCTCAGCAGGCACAGTTGATGTTCCACTGCTTATCGTTTGTCGCAGATGTTCTTGCTGGCCAGCTGTTTGATTAGTGAGAGAGAGATAAACGTTTATTTTTCGGCCTGCTGGCCTTAAAAAATTGACTTGCTTACACTTCCATTTTTTTTACAAAATTTTCTTATAACTATTTCGTACAAAGTACCATCCATCCATACCTTATAGCTAATCCGCGCGTTTCTATAGCCTAATCTTCCCCGCTGCGCCACACCTCGCACGCATTTCGCTCTTTTATCGCTATGCCTCGCATTACAAGCCTCTGTCTTCGCGGCTAACACCTAATACTGAACTACTATTTACAATGTTTACATTTTTCACATCTACTTCCTCTCCTATTTACAATCTTTCCTTCTCCATTCCTCTTCCTCCATTGTTCTCTTTTTCTCCATCTTATCCAACGCCCCCTTCACCCATGCTACTGCCCTTTTGTCCCCCCTTTCATGCAACAATACCTCTATGCTTATCTCACTCCTTTTCACCTCTTCACACTCTTCCAACCACTGCTCAAATTTTGTATCCCCTTTCCCGCACAGTTCACAAATTTTCTTCTCTTTAGAAAGCCAGAACCTATTAAAACCTTTCATGCAACCGCATCTCATTCTCGCTACAAGTCTCTGACTTCCTTGCTCTCCTTTCTCAAACAAATATTGAGCTCTCTCCCTTAGCATAATCCAAACATAGTTCCCGTTAAACCTTGACTCTCGTATCATCTCCTTTCATGCCTTCTCTTTCTCCATGCTATTCTTTTGAATCAACTCATATACCTTCCTTCCTCATGCCTCTTGCTAACTTCATCCATCTGCAATCCATTCGTTCTAAAATACATTTCCCTTTCCACCTCCGTCTTTGCACCACTACGTCTGTTCTCCTTCTCCCACCAACACTCCCCAACCAATTCACTTCCCTCCTCTTCCAAAAATTTCTCCTCATATTTACACGCTTCACTCCCTGTTATAATCCCTAAACTCGTTATTCCTGTCTCCTTCCTGACAATATAGTTCGGCATATTCCTTGCCAACACCAGTGTCCACTTTACATACCTCTTCTGTATCCTATTTACCCTCTCCCTTACCTTCCAATGCCACACCTCAACTCCGTAAAATAAGACACTCATCACTAGCGGATCAAACAATTTCATTCTCCTTACAAAATCATCTGCGAACCACCTCTCCCCCAGCCCCCACACCTGCCTCATCACCACATTTGCCCTTCTCACCCTCTCTTTTATATGACCATCTACTCCCCCATTCCTTCGAAACAGGAAGCCCAAGTACACAAACTCTTTCACCTCCTGTACCGCTTTTCCCTTCCACTTCCACTCCCCTCTCCCATCTCTCCCACCTCCCTTCCTGAGCACCATAACCTTCGAGTTGTCCGCATTTAACTCTAGCCTATTTTTGTCCAAGTATATTCCCACCCTCTTCATCATCTCCTTTAAAGCCTCTTCGCTCTTTGCCAGCAGCACTATCATCTGCATATGCTAGTGACCATATCCTGATTCCTCCTACCCTAACTCCCCCTACCACTCCGGCCGCTAGCTTACTTTCCATATCCGCGATCCAAATTGCAACAGACGTTGGGTAAAGTGGACACCCTCGCCTCAACCCCCTATCCATCCCGAATTCCGCAGAGATTCCCTCCCCTACTCTCACCCTATCTTTCGTCTCCTAATATATCTCCCTTATCCTCTCGATCAGGCCTCTCTTCACTTCCCCCTCTTCCACTGCCTTCCACAACCTCCCTCTATCTACCTAAGGGAACGCGCTATTTAGATCTACAAAAAACGCGTACACTTTGGCACCCTTTTTGGTTAGTTCTCTATCCACCTCGTGTTGCAAGACGTAAATATTGTCAAAAGTACTCCTTCTCTCTCTAAAGCCCGCCTGCATCTCCGACCATATTCCCCTCAACATACTTGCGCAGCCTATCTGCTAACACCATCGCGTCTATTTTGTACGCAATGTTTATGAGCATAATTCCTCTATAATTTTCCTGCCTCTCCCTATCCCCTTTCTTATACAGTGGTACGATCAACCCCTCCCTCCACCCTCTTGGGAATCTCTCCCTCTCCATACTTTCTTCACTACCACCTTCAGCCTCTGCCTTAACTCTTGTGCGCCAAACATCCACGCTTCGTTCTTTACCCCGTCCATTCTTGCTGCCTTAGATTTTTTCAATTTTTCTGTCTGCTGATCTATCTCCTCGTCATTCAGCTCCTCTCCATCTACCTCCCTCGTTCTTCTAATCCCCTCATCTCGCTTTCGTGTATCTGACCCTTGAAATGAATCTTAAAAAATTTCCTCTATTCGTCACTCCCTATCTTCTCACTTATCCCCACCCAACGTTTCCTAAACCTATTAATTATCTTCCACACGTACCCTTCTGTCTTAACACTTCTCAACTCCTCTTTCACCTCTTTTTCTTTTTCCTGCTTTTTCTTCTTACACATCGCCCTAAACTCCTTCCTCATTTCTACGTACTCTTCCCTTTTCGCGGTTCCATCCTGCTACATCCTGTACTTCTTTTTCACCTTTCTCTTCATCATTTTACATTCCCTATTCCACCACGACTTCACCATTCCTTTCTTCTTCTTCCTAAATATCTTCTTTTGCACACAGCCTTTCACATTCTCTTGTAGATCCTCCCATATCTCGTCCACCGACTCCCCATCAAAGCTTACGTTGCCCAACTGTGCCTGATACTACTCTATCGCCTCTCATCCATGACACCCTCTCCCCTAACGACACTTCTTCCGCACCCTGCCTTTTGCCAGCCTCCCCTTGTATCCACATACTTAATGGCTGATGTTCTGATTCCTCCCTCTCTTCCACTGCGAATGTCTCCATCGCCTTCCACCCTTGCATATTCATAATCACATAGTCTATCACCGATACACCCCTCTTACTCACATACGTGTATTTTCCCACTTCGTCCCCTTTTACCATACCATTCGCCACCGCCCACCCTCTATCTTCCATTCAGTCTCTTAGAATCTCCCCCTCTTTATTTATTATCTTATCCTTCGATTTTCTTTCAAAGCTTTCCCCTTCTCGGTACAGGCCCCCTTCTCGCCCAATTCTCGCATTAAAGTCTCCCCCCAACATCACCAAACCCTCATCTCTCTCTTCTTGTAAGTTTTCTACCCTTTCTTTAATCCGTTCCATTACATCCTTATTGTAGACAGTCACAAACTTATACATCACCCCTCCTTCTTTACAACCCTCATTTGCACGCCCTCCCCCTCTTCCTCTCCATGAACTTCTTCCTCTAATCCATCCCTAACCCCTGTTATAATTCTCCCACTAGCCCTTCCTTTCCTTTTTACTTTGACCGCCTCCTTTAGCCTCCACCTATACCCCCTTTGCTACTTTGACTCTACTCTATCCCATTCCTTTCTCTTTATTCACGTCTCTACCAGTCCAATTACATGAAATTCTTGAATATACCTCCAGAAATCCTCATCTTTCTTCTTTACCCCTGCTACGTTCCAGTACAGCACCTTTAACACTCCTCCACCCTGCTTAACTCCCACCCCCTACTTCCCCCGAAATAAATTCCCCTGCACTTCCTTTAACACCTTCTTCTCCTCTTCCCATACCCACATTTTTTCGTCTATTTTTATTTTCCGATAACCTACCTTTGCCGCTCTCCCTTCGCTCCTCTCTTTCCTAGCCCTTTCATTTAGCATTCTCTGAACATCTCTTTCCTTCCTCGTCAAATCTTTATCAATAAAAACCTTATTGTCCTTCATCCTATTTTTGTTATGCATTACCCCCAATTTTTCTTCCCAGCTCTCCAATTCCACCAGCGCCACTTCATTCTCCTTTCTCCCCTCCATCCTAACTTTCCCTACCTTGCCTATAATCCACCCTATTCTCTGTAGCAGCTGTTCCAGCCCCTCCCTTTCTTCCCTGCTCTTTATTTTCAATCCTCTTATCACTATATTATTTCTCCTATCTGCCTTCTCTCTTCTCTCCATCGTCAAGTCCATTGCCCTTATCCTTTCCCTATCCGCTCTATCCTCCTTTTCATTCCTACACTCTCCCACTTTCTCTTCTATCATGATCTCCGCTTTCTCCCAAATACCTTGCTTCTCGCCCTCCCCCATGTCAACTGCTTCCATTCCCGACCTGCCCTCCACTTTCCCCAGCCTTTTTTCCGCCCTTTCCTTCCACACCCCAATATCTTCTTCCATCTCTTTTATTTTATCCTCTTTTTCCTTCCTTACCGACACCAACTCCCTCTGAAATCCTTCTACTTTTCCCCTCAGCTCTTTTACTTCCTTTCCCCATCCCTCATCTCTTACCCTCAGGTCCTCCCTCATACTTTCCATCTGCTCCATAGCCCCCCTTACGTCCTCCCTCAACCCACTGATTTCGCCTGTCAGCACATCGATAGTCTCCTTCTCCGTCTGCCCTTTATTTTTAGGGGGGGGGGGGGGGGGGGGGGGGGGGGGTGACCTACGTTTTCGTACGCTTTTTTTAAAGGTAATCTCTAGCGCGCTTTTCTCCGGACTCTGTTTGCTTTCCCCTTTCCTCTTCAAGAGATCCTCCCCCTCACTTGCACTGGACGCTCTCTCCCTTGCCTGATCTCTTCTTTCGCTCCGATTTTTCCCCTTTCCTGACGCGCCACTTGACACCGGGCCACGCACAACTGGCCGTCGTGTCCTTCTGGATATTTCATCCCCGTCTACTTCACTTTCCCTATTTAGCCAAATCCCACCCTCCAACTACAATGTAAATTAAGTTTTATCTTCCCAATGAACCCCTCGCAGCCGTACTCACCTCCTAGACTTCCACCCTCACACTCCACTCATAACTTCCACACAAACTTTGTAAAAACTTCTCACCGCATGCCACTGCACACTTTCTCACTACCGCCACCAACATGCAAGTCCCCCTGTTTGATTAGTGAGATGTGCCTGACCATCTCGCAACTCACCATTATCACCGTTCCGCATGCTGTGTACCCCAGCGGCGTCTTCAGGGGCGCCCCAGCGATCCTCGGGAAGTGACGAGCGTTTCAAAATCTTTAAAATACTCTCCATTATTATTGATGGGGTTTCGTGTTCTTCTTAGTCACTCACTTCTTTGTTATCTGTCTGTCCGGCAGTCATGAAAAGAAAGCCAACGCGAGAACACCTTCGATAGGGTTATTATTATTTTTTCCAAACTGTTACTCGGGTGAACCCGGTCATCATAGCTACGGACTAAATCAAATGACTGATGGGAGTAGGATGTTATAAGTTAATTTGTCACGATGCTTGAAGCCGTCTGCGATGATGTTGTAGGTATACAATTACGAGCGGCCGACGGAATTGGAGGTGTCATCAGTGACCACTGGATACTTTCTTAGTGCTAACATTAGTATTAATATTATTATTATTAAGTTTTAAAAAAGCATCCAGAGGTAACTGTGGTCACCTATAACGTTCGCAGCCGCTGGTAATTGTATACCCACAAAATCATCGCAGGAGGTTTCAAGCATCGTATTAAATTATCTTAGAACATCTTAATCTCATCAGTCACTTGACTTAGTCCGTGGCTATGATGTATAACCGGGTTCATCCGAATAACAGTTATTAATATTATATATGTATATAGTAGCCCAATAGCCGACCCAGTTGATTAGCTGACTAACTGGCCAGTCGGCTAATCGACGCTAAATAGCCTACTGTACACATGCACCTGTTTAACTTTGTCTATTGGACGGTTGAAGGAAGCTAACAAGCTACCAGTCGGCTATTCGACTAGAACGTTTCAGCCCAGTAGACGACTGTGCCTACGGTTCATCATATATTTTAAGGATTGAGATTTTTCATTTGTTTTTCATGGAAATATTCTGAGTAAAAAAAAAATAAAAAGAGTTCGTATTAGAAATGTTAAGCTATTTACAATTGAATTATGTAGTTATGTGACACGAAATTCGTTAGTATGGAAATCATAAATAAAAAATTATCCGATTTTTAAAATAGACAAGGAACAATACAAAAGAATATTATGTCTTTTTCAAGTGATTTTTAATTCAAGATAATTAGAAATAAAATTACAATCTTTAGAAACATCACAGAAAAAGTTTTAAAAAAAGCAATTGTTTTTTAATTTTTCGTTTAATTTTTGTTCATTCATTATAGTGAAGTGTTCAATTGTGACTATCTTCAAAAAAAGCTATTTCCGATAAAAACTGGATAATTATAATTAAGAAAACGATACAAATTATGTGATAAAATTGTTAATTTTATACTGACTATTGCCCAATAGGAACGTGTACAACTGGAACGTGTACATTATCCACTCCTACTCCTTCTATCCTAGAAGGTCTACAGAACGGTAAATTTACGGAAGATAAATTGTAAAACACTGTTCCTTAGAGTGCGGTGTCTACCTGCGGATGACCTTATGCGGCAGACGGCACAGTTGGAGGTGGAGGTTTCACCTCTGGATACTTTTTTAGTGTTACCAACCTTTGTACAGTGTTAGAAAGAACAATGTTGTCGGACCAGATGCAGTGATCCCAGAAGAACAGCCTTTTGCATCTGATTTGCGATCGTCGGAGCCTGATGCTGGCAAGTCGGGATTTTGTTGAGTTGGATAAGAAATGAAGTTTTCATACCTCCAAGGCAGCTGATGCTGAGAACCACAAGATGGACTTTGTAGCCTTAGTACAGCCTGATCAGCTCGAAAAGACGAGCCTGATATTTCGCCCGTTTTTCTTTCTCCTTTGCTGCGAAATTACCATCGGCTGGTGCCGAGAATTCAAACAAGTAAATTACCTGGGTCTTTAGATCTTGGGGGACAATATCAGGCTTTGTAGCATTGATACGTTGTGCGATGGAAAATAAGAAATTCCAGTAGATCTTACACTGATCATTCTTTACAACGGACTCCAGTTCCACCTGGGCGTATGGCAAGATGGGCATTAGATAAACACGATAGAAATGCCGCAGATGTAAGTAAGCCAGCAGATTTAAGAAACATGTTCTATAGGTCCATCGATAGCTCTTCTCTATACATAATGCCGTAGAATTTGCTATGAAGACACTTTTCAGGATGTTCCTTTAGTAGAAGCGAATGTTCTTCATTCTGTACACGAATTTCAAGCACCAAAGGTGTTAGTGATGCTAGGCCATGTGTAGTGTCGTTAAAATCAAATGGAAGACCAAGCTCATCTTCTGCCCTATCTGCTGCTCGGTAAAGGAACGCCGCAACATTGAGGACGATTCGCATTAGAGAAGGAGATTATTATTGTAGGTTTTCTTATTGGCTCAACGCTTAATTGTTTATAGAAGACAGTCATGACCTAGGTCTATTGAGCAATGGTCAGTATAAAATTAACAACTTTATCACGCATTTTGTATCGTTTTCTTAATTATAAATATCCGGTTTTACACTTTATTATAATGAATGAACATAAATGAAACGAAAGGTTAAAAAAACAATAACTTCTTAAAAAACTTTTTCTGTGATGTTTTTAAAGATTGTAATTTTATTTCTACTTATCTTGAATAGTAAAGCATTGAAAAAAGACACAATATTCTTTTGTGCTTTTCCTTGCCTATTTAAAGAATCGGATAATTTTTTATTTAGGATATTTTCATGAAAAAGAAATAAAAAATCTCAATCCTTAAAATATATGATGAACCGTATGCATAATCGTCTGCTGGGCTGAAACGCTCTAATCGAATAGCCGACTGGCCGCTTGTTGGCTACCTTTATCTGTTCACTAAAGGAACTTGAACAGGTGCAGGTATACAGTCGGCTATTCAGCGTCGATTAGCCGACTGGACAGTTAGCCGGCTAATCGACTGGGTCGGATATAGGGCTGAGGATAAAAATTTGGATAAAAATGCGTATGATTTGTCCAAAAGATTTTTCTCGTTTCGCGATAGATGGCGCTGTGATCGACGAAATTCAATTTTTCTTCATTTTACTGTTACTGAGAATGCACGCTTACGATTCTGCAATACATTAACAATTAAAAATGCACCATTTTCATTGTGACATGACTGACCATGGAAAAAAGGAATTTTTCAAATCGCTACCGAATCTTTGAACGAGTGCAATAAAAACTCGTACATAAAAAAAATACATCGCGACGAACATAGGTAGAACCTCCTTCTTTTTGAAGTCGGTTAAAAATAAGGGCAATAGAGGTTTGGATCTCTTTGGTAATTATTATTTTGAAAAACATGCCAAAACGTATGTCCGTTCTTGAGAAGTAATGATTAAGTAATACGTTTACATTAATAGTGTTTCCTGAATATTCCTAAATTTTAGCTCTGGCAGTATTGTAGATTGAGGTCAGCGGAGGCTATCGAAACATTACGAAAGTGTTTACTTTTTTCTTTCCTTAAGGGTATGTGATACTTCGTCGTGTGGTTAATCGGGTACAGTTCCCCCGGCTTTCCCCCCCCCCCCCCCAAATGAAAATTTTTTAAAACTGAATTCGGAGCTGCTGTAAAATATCATAACAGACGTCCCTGGAATCTTTTTTGTGGGATAATAACAAAAAAAAGTGTGCGGGGACTCTGTTAGCACGATCGCTATCATTTCCCAGATTTTGAAGACAAAATATTTCTTATTCTAGGAAAAAGCCGGGTGAATCTAACACTGAAAAAATCGATACTAATTCCTAAGCGCTATGCAAATTAATCACATTTTGCGCTATTAATACTTTTTGGAATTAACCCACAAAAAAAGTGTGTGGGGACGTCCGTTAGCATGTTCGCTATCATTTCCCAAAGTTTTAAGACAAATATTTATTATTCAAGAAAAAAGCTAGAGGAACCTAAAACTGGTAAAATCGACAATTTTCTAAGTATCACATGCCCTTAAATACAGTAAATTGTAAAAAATCCATTTAAGATAAAACTTATTTTAGTTAGATCAAAGATTATTCCGAATCCTACTTTACCATGGAGTATCTAACCGTAGTGAAAAAATTGAAATGGTTCTGGTGTATGGAGAAGCTGGAAGAAATATTGATAATATATAGTAAAAGTACGATAAAATGAAACACGTGACATAATTCTATTTAGAAAACGCTGAGCGTAGAGATTTCCAGCATTATCAATATTTCTTCCAGCTTCTCCATACACCAGAACCATT
>NC_046661.1:68751546-68762454 GCF_010883055.1 Belonocnema kinseyi
GAGGCCTGACATGGTTCTTCTTGACTTCGAGAAGCGAACCATGTTCGTTATCGAATTTTCGGCACCAGCTGACAAAAATATCATAGCCAAGGAGAATGAAAAAAAAGAGAGGTATCGAGACCTTATAAGGGAGTTGCGCCTGCGTGTCAACAATATGCTAGAACACTTGCGGGAAAAAAATTCGCTTCTTGAAGTCAAGAAGAACCATGTCAGGCCTCGAGTGTGCAACAGGAATAATTGTCGGGAATATAAAGTTCGAGTATATGCGGCACTTTCCATTCTCGGCAATTGACTCGATTTCCCTAGGAGCATTTACAGAAGCGATATTAAGGTTAATGCCGTAAGTGTGACAGAGATGGTAATAAAGCACTCTTAGTGCCACATTGTGCCTTTCGATGTAGGTCGTTCCCGCATGAGTTGGACGACTAGATAGTATGTGAGCTAAATGCTCAGGGAAGATGCCGTGCATCCTCTTATAGAGGAGCTGTTCACGGAAGTTTTTCTCTTGTGCTTTTCTAATCCGGGCTTTCAGGAGCGAGTAATCGGATTAGAGGAGATCTGATGCATTTTGCTCACCCCTAGTTCTGAAGTTAAGTCCAAGTGTTTCAACAGCTTCCTCCGCTGCTTTGTACAGAAACGCTCCTTTGCCCACTTCTTCGTGCTTCCTGGCCATTTCAAGAAGAGTGTCTCTTCCAGTTGCGTATAGAGTACTACCGGGATGGCAAGCATGTTCGTTGCAGATACTTTGTACCTTGCCGATACTTTGTTTCTTGCCAGCGCAAAGGTGTCGAATAGTGCTTCTATCGATGAGCTCAGGATCTTCAGGGATTCCATTAAGTTTTCCTCGCTTTATATAAACCTTTGCCCATTTGTCTAACCCAAATTCCATTCCTATTTCCTTAGTATATCGTTCAACAATCTCAAGAGAGCTAGATATGGTTGCTCTTTGTTTTTATTATAGATCTTAAGATCGTCCATGTAAAATACAGGAGTGACGAAGTGAAATGGCGAAGTGCTAGAGATAGTGGCAATAATGTAAGGCAAAAGAAGAGTGGACTCATGGTGTCGCCCTGAAAGGCACCTCTCTGAAAGGTGACCTTGTCGATGAGCAGGTTCTCCCGACCGGAGTTTGATGCGAGTTGATGTATTCGTTTTGTGGTCTTATGATCAACCGTTGGTTTTGTTTTACGGTTCGCATCGATCAAAACTCTCTCTGATTTATACACACAACAATTGATAGTCCAGATGTCGGATTCTTTGGAAAAATGTCCACGAAGCTCGTCATCCATTTCAGCCAGATCTTTAGGCTTAAGAGAAACATGGGTGTTAATATTGCTCCGGGTCATAAAGCATCGCTCTTGCTCTATCGGATGCCTGTCCGCGGTTTGTATTAGTATCGCCTCTCTTTCTCTATTGCCGGCTTGTTCTGGCATGCAGTCGTGCCATGTAACCCCATTCAGGGGCCACACTCGCATCGTAGCACTCTAGCAAGTCACGATTTAGTCGCTCCGACCACTTAAAGGTCCCGAGATTCCGCCGATCCATTGCATTGAATCCATCTTCATTGATTCTTCCAGCTCTAGAGTGGTCGGCATTGTTGGCCGACCCATTGTCGGGAGCCCTGCGCGTTCTATTATTTAGAACCGTACTTACTACAACTATGTTTGGTGTTGTCATTGTTGCTCCCACGAGAAGCTAGGGAAAGGCTCTCGTTCATCCTTGTAGAGCCCCGCATGCAAGGATAAGACTGTGTACTCTGAGAGGTCGCCCGGTATCCCAGAGTCATCGTTCTAGACACCTCACCCAGGTGCCATTCAGCTTTCAGCACGGTTTTCAGACCTCCGCCGGGCGGAATCTTTCGAGAAATGACCTTGTTCTTGTTTTATTATAATTAATTAAAATTTTAATGCATTTCACGCGCCTGGGAAGAAGCAAACCGCCACATTATGGGAGCAAAACGTAAATTTTTATCAAAATAAAATATCTTCTCGTGTCGATGGAAACCGGGAAATTCCCGAAATATTGGTTTTGACCGAGTGATATGAGTTAAAAAAATGATTTTTTTGGCAGAATGGAGGCTATTTGTCTTTCATATGCATAAGTACAGTAAATGTACTCATATTCTATAATCCGCCCCCCCCCTCACCCAATCTTACACTGATCGGTGCACATTTGCTTAACTTTTCAGATATCTCTGCTTTTCTGAAAAATACTCATAAACATAGCACATAGAACGAAAAAGAGTCGTAGAATACTCAAGATTTATTCATTTTTATGAAAATCTGGAAATTGTACACAGTGTCACACAACCTAAAAAGTGAGTTCCAAATTCAAAATTGCTGTTAGATTTGTAAAGTGATTTTAGTAGAAACGTTCTAAAATAATAAGCAATTAAATCTAAAATAGGGTGAGGTCAACGTAAGAAAACACTGTACTTCAGTCAATTGAATTTAATAATGGTTGTTGCACGAAAATATATAATTTGATGAAGAGAAAATACGTATAATTAATATGATTTACACTGATATTGAAGATGTTAGATGAATAAATATGCGTATAATGTCAGGCTCAAGCCGCCCCTCTGCTTCTGCTTATGCACATGTCATGGAATTTTCCGTGACTCTGTGTCCGGGTGGAAACTCTGCAAGCGAAATGAGCGGACAACGGTTTACATAGAAGTATATTTTTAGATGAAACAAACTTCTGTCCTTGACATTACCCCTCCCATATTCCTAGTCAGTTAGGAATAACGACATGGCATTCGAGTATCAGAGTTTGTGTGCTGGTTTCCTAGTTTCCTATAGGTTCAAGTGGCTCTCTTCACATCGGCAACTCGTGCCCGTCCACCTCTTCTTGAATAGACTGCCGATAGTCTACCTCGCACCCATTGATTTCTGTGAAGCTGGTTATCCCAGATAACGATGACGTCTCCCACTTTTAGATCTCGTCCCTTTGTGAACCGCTTGGTTCGAAGGTTTAGAGTGGGTAGATAGTCACGTACCCAACGCCTCCAGAATTTTTCAACTATGGCTTGAGTTCGCCACCACTGGTTCCTTCACAGCAAATTGTCGATGCTGAATTTTCCTGATGCTCCATGCCCACTAGCATTACATATTAGCAGAAAATGTTTTGGTGTTAGACTTGCTGGATCTTCTGATGTGTAGGTTAAAGACCTGCTATGAACCGAATACTCTGCCAGCGAACAGCCTCTGCAAGACTTCTTCCCGTGATGGTTGTTCTTTCATGGTGGCTTCCAAGGCTCGATTTACTGACCCTACTAGTTGCTGCCAGCACCCGCCCGTATGTGGACTTCCAGGTGGACTGAAGTGCCACTCGATGCTCTTCGTAGCCAGTTTTCGCTAAAGCACGTCCTGATTCAGCCCGTCTGAAGGCTCTCGTAGTTCTCGTCTCGATCCGGCGATATTCGTCACCTTGTCTGAGTAGATCTTCGTTGGTCTTCGCGTCAGGTTATCATCCTTCTCAAGGCCATTATCATGGAATCCGTTGTCAGGGAGGCTGCAGTTTCGAGGTGCATCGCCTCACGGTCTCACTTTTCGGATATTGCACATTTGGCTTTCTTTGATTACACTCTTGACTGCAAGTCGGATCTTGGTTATTCAATACTCCATTCGTAGGTCATTTATCATCCCCTCTCGTCCCAGGTATCCAGCACTCTGATGTTGGAATTGAATAAGCAATCTGACCGCGTGATGCTTACCATCCAGGATGATGGGTGTTGTAATTTCTGCGCGTACTTCCGGATTGTTCATGCGACCATCCATCCTAATCAGCCCGTCTTTGGTCAAAATAGGTAATAGTTGGAAGATCTTGGTGACAAGTTGCTTCAGTTCTCGTCCCTCTTGTAGTGTCTTGACTTGTAAACGGAATGACTCTGCTTGTGATGCCCTCAGAATCTCAATCTCACCTCTCAAGATTTCTGAGCCTGTCAGCACTGCAGATTCACCCCTTCTTTGGCACCTATTGAAAAAACGAATCACCCAGGCCATAATACGGATTAGTCTCGTCTATTAATAAATTTCAGGTTCAGCGGGAAAATTTCCCATTGGCCAGTGCTCCTCGTTCAGTGCTCGAATTTCTGGCCCGGTGAACCAACAACTTGACGATGTTATGTCAATGTGATCAAGGTCTCTAGTCGCATCATCAGCCACATTTTGCTTTGTTCGGACCCACCTCCATTCTTCCACTGAAGTCGAGACTAGGTTCACAGGTATTCGATGAATGACGAAAGGTGGATGTGGGTGCTTTCTCATCTCCGATCGAATCCATTGAACCACAGTTTGCAAGTCTGTTCACAAGAATATACTGCAAATGTTTAGGTTAGCAACCCGATGATGGTTTGCGTTGCGGTTCTTGATTTCTTGCGCTACGTAAGGCGAAGAGATTACCCCAAAAATCATCACCTGCATTTGTAAGTTTTGTAGCTTTCCTGTCTGCTGATCTGTACCTAAAAATCGCTGGCTTCCTTGGTCTTCATCTCGGATTCGAACTTGATGGAACATCTTCTTGAGGTGTCCAAAAATTGATATAGGTCGTTCTCTGAAAATAAAAAGAACTCCCACCAACGGATTATGAAGGTCGGGCCCTTTCAGCAGACAGTCGTTGAGACATACTCTATGTCTTTTTGCCGCAGCATCCCATACTAAACGCATATTCTTAAGTTTGTTTGAATTGCGTACGGCAAAGTATGGCAAATACCACGTTCTGGAACTGATGTTTTTCTCTTCTTCCTCTGTTAGAACACGTGCGTACTCTTTATCCAGGTACTCCTTTATCTTCTGCAGGTATCCTTCTTTCAATTCTGGCTCACATTCCATTTTTATTTCCAAAAGAAAGAAACCTTTTATCTGCGAGACTCTTACTTTCAGACAGCTTATAACCAACCTTCTTCCACGAAAGTCCTGTTTCTCAGGGATCACCTGTTCGGCGTGCTGTTATAACCATAACTTTCTCAGCTCGCTGATCTTGCTTAGAACGTACAAGGTCAGTCCTGGAAATTATGCCAAAACTTTCCACAGTCCAAAAGATTTTGAACTGCTTAGTAAGTTCCGTGTCAGGACCCTCATAAAAGAAGAAATGTCGATGTCATTCCAAATTCAATCTAGCTGAAATGTAAGCCACGAATAGTCCATCCTAGTGGTATAAAGACTGCAAATGGTATATGAGTTTTAAAGGGTACTCCTGGAGTTTCTGATCTTTGAGACCGCCGGTTTTCCTAGAGCTAACTGGGACCAAATATATTTGTGATCCGAGAGAGATTTTCCAGCCCATTATCTTGCTCCTCAGTTCTTCCGATGTTTTTGCTCCCCTACACTGTACTGTGGAAGTTTGCATCATACTCCAACAGCAGAGGAATCCTATTCTCGTACAGGTGAGGAATTCTTAGCGTCTCCCGTAATATAAGTCGAAAGCGTTATACACTTCTAGCTTTTACCGTTTCTGCCTCTAATTCTCACCGTAATAACGATAAGGTCCTTGGATACTCTCGTAAGCCATTACTTCTTTACCTATATAACCAGGTTTCTTGGATTAGGGAGATCCCTGTCTGTACGTCTGCCATACGCCTGGTTAGAACCTGCCGGGACGCCTTTGCATGGTGTAAATTTATTTGCATTATTGAAGTAATCGTTGCAGCCATTAATAGACCAATTCAGGATGCCTCTTTCAGTCATTTTTCCTCTTGCCCATAGACTAAGCGAGAGGAGTTTCTCCAGATGATGCTGCGATATTTATGGTTTCTTGTGTGGACCCTTGGTTTTTTTGAAAGCCAGCGCTGTGCGGGCTTCCGATTTCCAGGAACTGCTAGGCTGACGACGGATTAGAGCCGGGCTTCGGATCAGAGCCCTTATTTTTTTATTTTTAATTTACTGTTTAGCCCATTTTCTGCCAGAAGTCTATATACTATGGCTTGGGAGTACCAGAACAATCGACCTCGTTATTCCAGGGGGCTTTGCTATTAGCCCCTGACAGGATCACCCTATACTTTAGAACCCGCAGACTAGAGTCTGTCAGTTCCCAGAGCAGCCACACCAAGTTGTGTAGTCCCTCTGGTATTACGGAATTACCAGGTCTCTGGTCCAATTAGACCCTTTAGCCCCCCCACCAGAAACAAGGTCACGTGATCCCTGAGGAGAGTAATTCCTGTTTTACCGATTTAATAATATTTTAAACATTTTAAAACAGAAGAGTGCCTAGACGTCTATTTTCATATGCTTTACCATTTTTCAAAGTTTTAGAGAAAAACATGTATTATTGCGGATAAACCCCCTTATATTCTTGTAAGGCTGTTCCATTCAAGTCTCGTAACACGGCGTTTAAACCCTATTTTACTATGACTTTTTACTTTAAAACCCCGGCGAAACAGAGTCTATACACGTGTCGACGTCGCTGCAAAAGATAATTTAATTCCTTTAGCGTGAATACATATTCCGTTAGACAACTCCACTTCACTGGGTATAGGGCTGTGAAAATTTTTCTTTTGCTAACTTGGGCTTCGAATCACTGTGAGAATTTAATAAGAACCAGTGATAACCCGCGGCTGCATCCGAATTTCTTAGAAGTACGCACATTTTCCTGGAAGTTTGGCCAAGGGAGCGCAAACTGCAGAAAAGTACCTTCTGCGTTTAGCCGGTGTTTCGGCAGTCGTGTTTGAAAGCAGACATTCCACTTTATCCATCGAATACACACAATCAACTTCGGCGTCAAACCTCCTGCTCGAAATTAGTTGAAACGGATCAAATAAAAAACTGGGTCATACGTTGCAGATAGTCACCCATCTGAGTGCAATCCGCGCTCGAAATGGCTTGACATCTGGACTTTTCCCGATTCGAGATTTACCTCGCAGCTAATGCCATCAGTATACTATTAACTAATAAAACAGCCTTTTTAAATAATCCAAACAATTTTGCTTTCTGTTTCAGGAGATCAAGCTACTAATGTGATTTTAAGAAATTATGAACCAACTTTTGATGGATTGGTTAATTCGTGGGTAGAGCGATTTCCTACACCAGACGTTTCTGAAATCTTAGTTGAACTCTGGAATAAGGATGCGCGGCATTTCGATATGGAAGAAATAAAAAAATAGTAAAAGCGCGATTTTTGTACATGGAGATTTGAATGTTCAAAATTATAAGAGAGTATACCTAATGTTGTGCAAGAGGACTATAGCTTTTGGATTAAATCAAACATTTACATTATCCGTTGAAATAAGATGTATATTTATTTTCAGTTGAATCTACAAATTAATTATCAAACAATATTCAATTTCAGAGAAAAGAAATGCAAATTTATATGTGCGGGGAAATGCTTTTGGGTTTTTTGCTTTGAACTGTAGGTAGTTTTTATTTGCTGGGAAATAAGAGATTGCATTATTTATTTTATTGGAAGATTGTAGAATACAATGATTTTATATCTGTGTTTACTAAAATGTAATGGTTTTTTGTACAAATTAAAAGACATAAGCATAAATGTAGATCGACAAAGGGATAAAAAAGGATAGAGAAGTGAGGATTCAAAGAGATAGGAGTGAAAGTACATTAAAAGGAAATATAAAAAGATAGACGATGGAAAGGGAGGAGTATCGAATAACTGCTGTGGCTGAAGTCTCGGATAGGAATTCATCACGAAGGAATCCGAGGGAAGCGAGAACGATAAAAAGAACCAATCGATTTGTTTGAGTCAAAGGAAAAAACTTGTGGGTTGGCAGTCGAAAAAAGTGAGAAAAAAAACTCTTGAAATCAGTTATTGTCGTCTGATCTCTCTCTTTTTTTTAAATTCAAAAATATTTTCCTATATCTTCCCTATATCTTCCCTATATCTTTCTGTGAGTGTTTGTGTGACGCAAAGTTTTCGATTATCGGAGAAGGTATTTTGCCGGCCACGGCCGTAAATGTATAGTTTTACGGAGTGCGCGCATGCCCTTTTAGTCCAAGTGACGTCACTCTCCTAGCTCTCTCGTTTGACACATGCCCGGTTCATATGACCAATGTTTGTAGACTATACAATACAGTTTTACAGAACACGATCTAATAACAAAACGACATCGTGCTCAGAGAATACACTCTTGGCCTATTTTAAAATGCTAAACTGTTCAATGAGACTATCGACGTTATGGTCCATATACGCTATGCTCAAAAAACTCTACTTTTCCAAGAGAAGCAGAAAATTTGTATGTACGCGACGTTGATTGCATATATAAAAAAACAATCAGTTGGTTTCGAGCCCACTAAATCGGCTACATTTAGCAAAGCAGAAGTTCCCCGCTTTTTATCGAAAGTTCCAGACGTGGACTATCTGACTATGAAGGTAAGGATTAGAAGAAAAAAAATATACAAATATTTTCACAGACACAGACCCGCATGCCACGTTCTTACACACACACACTCAAACACAAAGAGCAAGAAAGACTTTCACACATTTGAATGTTTTTTTATTTTAAACTACAATCTTTTTTGGTTGAAAATGGACCTTTTTGTTGAAATTTTGATGTGACGTGTCATCGACACAAAACAGGGTAAGCAAGAAAAACGAGAATACGTTAAACTGTCTTTTATTTGGAATTAAAATCTATTTTGGTTGTAAATACAAGTATTTGTTACATTTTCAGTTGCATATTTTGTAGAAAATTCAACTTTTTGTTGATATGTCGATTTTGCATATCATTGGCACAAACAAGGCGAGAGAGAGACAAACATACGCAAACAGACAAATGCCACACAAACAAAGGAAAAATGAGTACAGTTTGATGATGTAATAATTAAATTTAAATAAATTATAGGTTGCCTTAGTCATCGGGATCATGGGAGCATATAAGAGTCAGGAACTAACTGATATAAAAAATGAAGATCTGAGAGAGGAAGGTTCTCTTATTGTTATTACTTTGCCGAAAACCAAAACAAGAAGTCCAAGTCGTTAAGAAGCAAATGGATGCTCGTCCGCCACAAGCACATGTTAATAGGTTTCTTTTTTTGAGTTAAAAAAAAGGTATTTGTAAGAATCAAGTAATTGGTAAGCACAGGATTGCGGCAATGCCCAAGTTAATTGCTTATATTTAAATTTGCAAAATTCCGAAATTTACACGGGATATTGTTTTCTGTGTACCGCTGCCGCTATTTTCGCTAACGAAGGAGGTAACATGATAGATTTGAAAGACTTTTAGGGGTTTGGCGTCAGACAAAGCTGCTCAAGGGTACATTCAAGGATCGGTTCATCATAAAACAAAAATTAGTAATCTGTTGACGTACGCGTTAAATGTGCTCGAAACGAAAAAATGTGAGACTCTGACTTCTGTAACCCATGAAAAAATTGAATCTGAAAACAAACCCAGTCAAAAAAATCAAGCAATTGTAAGGTCCTCATCGCAAAAATTTACAATGGCATCACAAGCTGGTAAAATGGTTCACAAAAACTGTGTAGGACACATTCATAATTATCAAAATGAGTGAAAAAAACAAAAACATGTGACTGAAAATAATTTATACAAGTATTTCCACTGAAGGTATATAAACAAACCATTGTCCAATGAATAAGGCAGTGTATTTTATTCTGACAATAGCCTAAAAAAATTTTTTTTTTACCATAACTTTAAAAAGATTATATTCGACTAACTAAAACTAAAATAGCATAAACTCAAATGTCTCTACTATTGCTGGTATGAGCCTCACGCACCACATTTAATGTTATGTTTAATTTTAGTTATAGTTATATAGTTATTTAGTTATAGTTATAGTTTTATAGGCTCCTTAAAATTTCAAGAAAATGATTACTTTTATCACAATTATTATCAAAACCATGAATTCATCATCTTTGTATTATTGGGTGGGTTTCTGAAGCTAAACTACTGGTTTGAAGGTACGGTATAGTATTTTGCATTACAAAGGATGAAACAGTGATTGCAACGAGTGTGAAGTTTGCTGCCCGAGCGAAGCGAGGGCTGCCTTCATACGAGTTGAGATCGTTGTGTTACATTCCTAGTAATGCATATTCGAGTTCAGGTACCAGTAGACCCTACCTATCTACCTTTCTACCCTAGAGCTAAAAAAAATGTTTCAACCCTAGGGATGCAAACACTGTATTTTAGCCCGCTCTACACGTACCGAAACTTGAAAAGAAAGTATTTCAACCTTAGGTATGCAAACATCGCGTTTCAACCTGCTCTACAGGTACCGAAACTCGAAGTTTCAATAAAGGCGCTGTGAAAAATATATTTCAACTTTCGTGAGTTTGGATGGTAGCCTACATTCATATTTCTTGGCGCAGCGCTGCTGGAGAGTTTACGTAATTACACACTTTTTAAGTCCAAAACAACCATATTACTTCACCGACTACGGATTTGCTTCAAGTCGCCTTCAGCAGGAGGTATGACATTTTTTTAAATCTTGGACGGAGCAAAACAAAAACTATTGCAATTACTCTGCGACATTCTAATGGAAAATTTCACTTATAATCCGAATTGTAACAAGTTTAATGCCCAACTTACTGTTTTTTCTAGTTTTTTTGCATGATACAGAAGGGATACTGTATAGGGATGTTCGATTTTCTAAAAAAAACCCGATTTTTGAATCGATTCTGAATCGGATCGTAAAAAATCCATTCTCTAAAAAATCGCAACGAAAGAATCGATTTTGCAAGAATCGGGTGAAAAAAAATCGTAAAAAATTATTTTTTTATGGGCACGAGATACTTTATCTAATGAGTAAATTATTTTCTTCGCATTTTTTGGTAGTATTTTTTTATATTAAAAATGGATGCAAAGCCTATCCAACAACGCGAAACGTGAAACTAGGGTTATAAAATTTCATGAAACTTTGACCCAATGAAAAGTTTTATGAAACTTTCAAGGTCTCGTGAAACATTGCAATGTTTCAAAAATAGTGGCGGGGAAATTCAAAC
>NC_046661.1:68762554-68766034 GCF_010883055.1 Belonocnema kinseyi
CCCCCTCCCTGATGCGCCACTTAACACCGGACCACGCACAACTGGCCGTCGTGTCCCTCTGGAAATTTCCTCCCCGTCTACTTCACTACCAGCACTCTCGCTGCCCACCTCCCGCTCGTCCGTCGGTAACTATAACCTATCCATACACAAAAGTACTCACTGCCGCCCACAGATGCCTCTTACGGCTGCTGCCGCTTACCGCCCTAAAATTTCAGTTTCTTTGCCCTATTTCACCTCTCACATCCCCTTTAGCCACCCTTTTCTTACTCCTAACATCCCCCATCACTACAAGAACCTCCCTTGCCCGCCATGAAGGCCGAAAAACCTAAACACAAAACTGCCCCTCTCCCTTGCAAACCTAACCCCACTTTCCCTATTTAGCCAAATCCCATCCCCCAACTACAATGTAAATTAATTTCTATCTTCCCAATATACGCCTCACAACCGTACTCACCTCCTAGACTTCCACTCACACCTTCCACACAAACTTTGTAAAAACTTCTCACCGCCTGTCACTGCACACTTTCTCAGCACCACCACCAACATGCAATTCCCTGTGTAGTTACCAAAGAACGGTGAAATCGACAGTCGGCGCCAAGCCTCTGAGGAGAGCCCTCGTTTGGCCAGCGACTTACTTCCCATTCGCAACGTCGAGTTATGAATTAAATTGGCTTATGTAGGTAGAAGAAAATAAAGACAAGGCTATCAGGGAGAAAATTATACAAATACCCAGCAAGGGCATTTAACCCTATTCAAGGGTTCTTTTCAAATAAAATTTAAATCTTAATAGGAAGATAAGCTTCCATTTTTCTCAGTGGGTCATGCTCAGCACGGGTTGTGATTTGTCATGGATTTGAATTGGAGGGTGGTCCCGCTCGCGATTAATCGACCCATCAACTGGTGGGAACTTAATCGCGCCAATTCTCGTTTTCCATTCGTGTGTAATCGATATTGCAGTGCTGACCAAGGGCGCTTGTAAGAATCTGATTTTCCATGAACAATAGTAAGTAATACTTGTTTCAACAATCCTCTCACTATTCATTGAGTACGCGACCCGTTAAATCTCGGGAACTAATTCAATAGGATTCAGAATAAGTTTTTAAACTTTATGAATCGTACATGAAAAATCCACCATTTTGATTAATTAATTTCACGATTATCTTAGGAATTACAATAGAAATTCCCAACATAGATGGTTGAAATTAATATTCAAAATTAGAGGAATGGAAGGTTAGGTAAATATTCATTATTATAAATAAAAAGGGCCTAATGAATGAATAGCCCTGTAAAATCTGGCAAGTTTACGTGGTTAGGAAAATATTGCAAAATTCTGAACGGCAAACATTGCACCACGGTTTGCTCAGAATGGCGCATTATTTATAAAATTAATTGCAAACAGAAGAATAAGGGAATTATTGGTCTTTTCTTTATCATGGGTGAAACAATCTTACAATAAGTCAATTAACGTGAGGTGTGAACAAATAGCCTCAACAATCTCGGTGATAACATTCGCAACTCAATCCGGTTCTCGCTTCTGGGCGTCCACTTTCCTTAATTTTGATTTTGTGAGATTTCACTAGTAACGATTTTTGAATCATTTCAAAACAAGTAGCCAACTGAATATGGTAATCGTTGATGCGATAGTAGATCCTGACTCAAGAGATAATTACATTTCCAACAATTTTCTAATTAAAAACTACTTTGAAATACGGGGACTCAGAACAGAAAAAAGTCAACTACAATTTACTAATAATTGGAAGCCTCAATTTGCAGGACAACTGTCTTTATTTTTAAATGTAAATAACAAATCATTACGTTTCAGATTTATCGTCCTTCCAGGATTGGTTCCAACATGTATGCTCGGTACCAGTTTCCTGACAAGGACACAGTAAGTTGTCAATAGTTCTAAACTCTCTTGGATCAATAGGGAAAAATTGACACATTCAAATTTGTAAAGTAAAATTTATTGACAAGCACAATCAAAACAGACATGTCCTAGATCCAGGAATCTTAGTAAGATAATAATTAGTACAAAATAAATGATGCTACTTGATTTTATGTTTAAATAGATAAAAGAATAATGCTACAATCCGAAAAGACACTTGAGAAAGTAAAGTAACATTATTGGTTCAAAAGTTTGAAAAGGTTTGTTGCCAAGTACGTAAATTCTTGTTTAAATTGCTTGTATTATAAATCCACATCTGGGCGTAAACCTGGCTTGCTACACCCTATAGAGAAGATCGCGATTCCTTTTCATACCTTGCATTTGGATCATGTGGGACCCTTTTGTAAAAAGTAAGCACAAGAACACTCAGATATTGGCCATAATTGATGCAGCTACTGGTCAGAGCAAGAAGCTGCCAGCTAAGTTGAAAGGTCCTTTCAAGGTGACTGCCATCCTGCCTAATGATCGTTATGAAGTCGAGGACTTGAGGAAATTCAAGAAAGCCCGAGGTCAAAGGACTGCAGTAGCGGTGGACAGTATGCGATTTAGATTCAGAGCTGGAGTGGTTGTGACGTGAGAAAATAGACGTCAGTTCAGACGAATGCTTGAAAAGTGAGCAACCCACAAAGGCTAGCTAGATCTGTTTTGAGAACTGCTGCTAATAACGATTAGACAGAGTCGCGGACGCTCTGGTTCGATCTCTGGTCAAGGTCGTATGGATGGAGGTTCGTCGGCGAAGATCGGAACGATGTGTATGGCCGAGTCAATTTAGCTCTTACGTGTCTACTGGTCATAGATATGTTGAGAGGAGCTTCATTGGCGAAGGCATGGCCAGGGCCGAGTCAATTTAGCTTTTACGTGTCTGCTGGTCATAGACACGTTAAAAGGAGTTTCACTGACGAAGGCAGGACCAAGACCAGTAGAAGCCAGGGTCCTTTCAGGCCAAAAATTCTCACGGAGTCGCACTTTCGGTTCCAACCTATCATTAAATAATTAACGACTGTTGTACAATGTTGCAGATGCAGAGACGAACTTGTATTGGTGAAACGAGCCCAGAACGGCTCGGTGGTCAGGATGGACAAATAAAGAGAAGAGTTTGTTGCTGCCCATCTGAATCCATATCAGCGGATGTTATAGTTCTCCTCGGATTTTATAAACATTTCTTGTGCGTGATAGACGAGTCATAAGGGGCTTAGACGAGGATTCCGAAGTGTATGGTCAGCTTCAGAGATGTCGATCACCAGAACCGCAATCACCTGGAGGACTCGGTTCATAAACACGACATAAATGGCTCTAAATAGCCAGTGTGAGTAATTTCCCAAGGTAGAAATAATATTGATTTCATCTGGCCGAATAAACATAAAGGGTACGCTACGGCCTACCCTTATAGTATCCATACAGTATTAGGGATGTTCGATTCCGATTCGATTCTGCAAAAAATCGATTCTCTTGAAAAAAATCGATTTTTTCCACCCGATTCTTCGCTATTCGATTTTTAAGTGAATCGATTCTTTACCCTAAGAATCGAAGAGTCG
>NC_046661.1:68766134-68778363 GCF_010883055.1 Belonocnema kinseyi
GGCAGACGGAGAAGGAGACTATCGAAGTGCTGACAGGCGAAATAAGTGGGTTGAGGGAGGACGTAAGGGGGGCTATGGAGCAGATGGAAAGTATGAGGGAGGACCTGAGGGTAAGAGATGAGGGATGGGAAAGAAAGTAAAAGAGCTGAGGGGAAAAGTAAAAGGATTGCAGAGGGAGTTGGTGTCGGTAAGGAAGGAAAAAGAGGATAAAATAAAGGAGATGGAAGAAGATATTAGGGTGTGGAAGGAAAGGGCGGAAAAAAGGCTGGAGAAGGTGGAGGGCAGGTCGGGCATGGAAGCAGTTGACATGGGGGAGGGCGAAAAGCAAGGTATTTGGGAGAAAGTGGAGATCATGATAGAAGAGAAAGTGGGAGAGCGTAGGAATAAAAAGGAGGAGAGAGCGGATAGGGAAAGGATAAGGGCAATGCACTTGACGAAGGAGAGAAGAGAGAAAACACATAGGAGAAATAATATAGTGATAAGAGGATTGAAAATAAAGAGCAGGGAAGAAAGGGAGGGGCTGGAAGCGCTGCTACAGAGCGTAGGGTGGATTAAAGGCAAGGTAGGGAAAGTTAGGATGGAGGGGAAAAAGGAGAATGAAGTGGCGGTGGTGGAATTGGAGAGCTGGGGAGAAAAATTGGGGGTAATGCATAACAAAAATAGGATGAAGGACAGTAAGGTTTTTATCGATCAAGATTTGACGAGGAAGGAAAGAGATGTTCAGAGAATGCTAAATGACAGGGCTAGGAAAGAGAGGAGCGAAGGGAGAGCGGCAAAGGTAGGGTATCGGAAAATAAAAATAGACGAAAAAATGTGGGTATGGGATGAGGAGAAGGAGGTGTTAAAGGAAATGTAGGGGAATTTGTTTCGGGGGAATTAGGGGGGTGGGAGTAAAGCAGGGTGGCGGAATGTTAAAGGTGTTGCACTGGAACGTAGCAGAGGTAATGCAGAAGGATGAAGATTTCTGGAGGAATATTCAGGAATTTGATGTGGTTGGACAGGTAGAGACGTGGGTAGAGAGAAAGGAATGGGATAGAGTAGAGCGAAAGTTGCCAAGGGGGTATAGGTGGAGGCTACAGGAGGCGATCAAAGTAAAAAGGAAAGGAATGGCTCGTGGGGGAATTATAACAGGGGATACGGATGGATTAGAGGAAGAAATTCATGGAGAGGGGGAGGGCTTGCAAATGAGGGCTGTAAAGATAGAAAGGGTGATGTATAAATTTGTGACTGTGTACAATAAGGAAGGAATGGAAAGGGTTAAAGAAAGGGTAGAAAACTTACTAGGAGAAAGAGATGAGGGTATGGTGGTAATGAGGGGAGACTTTAATGCGAGAATTGGGCGGGAAGCGGGTCTGTACCAGGAAGGGAGAGCTTTGAAAAAAAATCGAGGATAAAATAATAAATAAAGAGGGCGAGATTCTAAGAGACTGGATGGAGGATAGAGGGTGGGCGGTGGTGAATGGTATGGTAAAAGGGGACGAAGAGAAAGAATACACGTATTTGAGTAAGAGGGGTGTATCGGTGATAGACTACGTGATTATGAATATGCAAGGCTTTGAAGAGATAAAGAAATTCGCAGTGGAAGGAAGGGTGGAATCAGACCATCAGTCATTGAGTTTGTGGATACAGGGGGAGGGTGACGAAAGGCAGGGTGGGGAAGAAGGGTCGTTAGGGGAGAGGGTTTCATCGACGAGAGAGGCGATAGAGAAGTATCAGGAGCAGTTGGGCAACGTAAGCTTTGAGGGGGAGTCCGTGGATGAGATATGGGAGGATCTACAAGAGAAAGTGAAAGGTTGTGTGAAAAAGAAGGTATTTATGAAAAAGAAGATAGGAATGGCAAAGCCGTGGTGGGTTAGGGAATGAAAAATGATGAAGAGAAAGGTGAGGGAGGAGTACGTAGAAATCAGGAAGGAGTTTAGAGCGATGTGTAAGAAGAAAGAGCAGGAAAAAGAAAAAGAGCTGCAAGAGTATTTAAGAAGTGTTAAGATAGAAGGGGACGTATGGAAGATAATTAATAGGTTTAAGAAACGTAGGGTGGGGATAAGTGAGAAGATAGGGAGCGACGAATGGAGGAAATTTTTTAATGATTCATTTCAGGGGTCAGTTACTAGAAAGAGAGATGAGGGGATTAGAAGAAACAGAGAGGTAGATGAAGAGGAGCTGCACGGCGAGGAGATAGAGAAGCAAATAGGGAAGTTGAAAAAATCGAAGGCAGCATAGATGGACGGGGTAGAGAACGAAGCGTGGCTGCGAAGGGTGTTGAGGGGAAAGGGATATTGCCGGAGACGCAGGCGGGCTTCAAAGAGAGAAGGGTCACTATTGACAATATTTACGTCTTTTAACACGTGGTGGATAGAGAATTAACCAAAAAGGGTGCCTGAGTGTACGCGTTCTTCGTAGATCTAAAGAGCGCGTTCCCGTCAGTGGATAGGGGGAGGTTGTGAGAAGCAATGGAAGAGCGGGGAGTGAAGAGGGGCCTGATCGAGAGGGTAAGGGGAGATATATATAATATGAGGAGACGAAAGATAGGATGAGAGGACGGGAGGGAATCTCCGAGAGATTCTGTATGGATAGGGGGTTCAGGCAAGGGTGCCGGCTTAGTCCAACGCTTTTTGCAATTTTGATCGCGGATATGAAAAGTAAGCAAGCGGCTGGAGTGGTAGAAGGCGTTATGGTAGGAGGAGTCAGGATATGGTCACTCGCATATGCAGATGACATAGTGCTGTTGTTAAAGAGCGAAGAGGCTTTAAAGGAGATGATGAAGAGGTTGTGACGTTACTTCGACAAGAATAGGTTAGAGTTAAATGAGACAAATCAAAGGTTATGGTGTTCAGGAAAGGAGGTGGAGGGGAGTGGAAGTGGAAGAAAAAGTGGTACAGGAGGTGAAAGCATTTGTGTACCTGCGCTTCCTGTTTCGAAGAAATGGGGGAGTGGTTGGTCATATAAAAGAGAGAGTGAGAAGGGCAAATGTGATGAGGCAGGTGTGGGGGCTGGGGAAAAGATTGTTCGCAGATGATTTTGAAAGTAGAATGAGATTGTTTGATTCGCTAGTGATGAGTGTCTTATTTTACGGAGTGGAGGTGTAGGGTTAGAAGGTAAGTGAGGAGGTAAATAGGGTACAGGAGAGGTATGTAAAGTGGATAATGGGGTTGGCAAGGAATACGCCGAGCTATATTGTCAGGAGGGAGACAGCAAGAACGAGTTTAGGGATTATAACAGGGAGTCGAGCGTGTAAATATGAGGAGAAATTTTTGGAAGAGGGGAAAGTAAATGGGTTAAAGAGTGTTGGTGGGAGAAGGACAATAGACGTAGTGGTGCAAAGATGGAGGTGGAAAGGGAAAGGTATTTTAGAACAAATGGATTGCAGATGCATGAAGCTAGCAGAATGCACGAGGAAGGAAGGTATATGAGTTGGTGCAAAAGAATGGCATGGAGAAAGAGAAGGAAGAAGGAGAGGAGAGGATAAGAGAGTCAAGGTTTAACGGGAACTATGTGTGGATTATGCCAAGGGAGAGAGCGCAATATTTGTGTGAGAAAGGAGAGCAATGTAGTCAGAGACTTATAGCGAGAATAGGATGCGATTGCATGGAAGGTTATAATAGATTCTAGCTTTCTAGAGATAAGAGAATGTGTGAATTGTGAGGGAAGAGGGATGCAAAATTGGAGAATTGGTTGGAGGAATGTGAAGAGGTGGAAAGGAGGGGGATAAGCATGGAGGTATTGTTGCATGAAAGGGGTGACAAAAGGGCTGGTAATGCGTGGCATCCAAGAGGTCAGTGTAATTCCTGAAGTAAATCTCAACGAGAAATTCATGAGTGTGCTCTGTACTGATCTTGGTTGCAACGTTTTGAATATTGTAAAATCATAAGGAGAGTTTTCATTAAAAGTTCCAGGTGTTCTGGTGAGAGTTCTGTTCCTCCCCAAGAATTATACAGGACTATACCGTTTTTCGATACTTAAGTCAATACCTAAGGCGATACCATAAGTCCTATACCGTTTTTCCATACGAATATTACGAATCGAAACTAAATTTACGTATTACGAGTACATACTTACTATCTTTCGCGAAAAGATTAATATGGCGCAAGCTAAACTTTCGGAACGAGAGAGGGTATCTCTATTAATGATATGTGTTTGGGGAGAACGAGTTCGATCTTATGAACAAGTTCGTTTGCTTTTTAATCGCACTTTTCGTAATGGAGAATGGTTAAATCCCGTCTCAAAATCAACAATTGAAAGAACTGTAAGGCGCTTTATGAATCATGGATCTATCAAGGACCTTCAGAGAAGTGGTCGCCCAAAATCTGAAGGATCTGAGGAGATGCAGATGGACATAGCACAAGCATTTGTTGAAAACCCACATCTTAGTTTACGTCGAGCTAGTGATGAGCGTGACCTTGCTTCTGAGACAGTGTGAAATATTTTAAAAAGCATTAATTTCCATCCTTACAAAGTTCATCAGGCACAAGAGCTCAATGAAGACGATCCTGATGGTCGGGTTGAATTTTGTGAATCTATGATGGACAGAATTGATAGAGATCCTCTTTTCTGGTACAATACAGTATTTTCAGATGAATCTACTTTCACTTTAAAAGGTAAAGTTAACAGGCAAAATTGTAGATATTGGTCCGACACAAATCCTGATTGGATGTTGGAGAGTCACACACAATATCCACAAAAGATTAATGTTTGGACCGGTATGTTGAATGATACATTGATAGGCCCTTTCTTCATCGATGGTAATCTCAATGCCCGTGTGTATGAAGAGCTACTTAGAAACCAAATTGTACCAAGAAATAGGGAGATTACAGGCGATAATTTTCAAAATATGTGGTTCCAGCAGGACGGAGCAGCGGCTCATTACGGTAGGGAGGTTCGAGCATATTTGGATACTCAGTTCCCTCGAAGGTGAATTGGAAGAAGGGGTGAAATCGAGTGGCCTGCTAGATCTCCTGATCTGACACCTCTCGGCTATTTTCTTTGGGGTTATTTAAAGAGCAAAGTATATTTAACGCAACCGCAAAGCTTAAACGAATTGCAGAATCGGATTCTGCAACAGGCTACTTTGATTGATAGGGAGATGATTCGTAATGCTGTAACTCATTTTTACAAACAGATAGCTTTTTGTCAAGGAGCTCAAGGTTTTAAGTTCGAACATCTTCACTGAAGCGTGAGAGGCAAGGCGGCTCACGCTAATCAAGCACCCCGAAACGTAAGAGGCAAGGGGACTCAGGCTAATCAAGCACCCCAAAGGGAACAGAATTTACTAGGTCCACGTCGTTGTTCCTGGGTAATGCTAAACGTAAACGTAAACTGCTTGGAAAAAACCTTGAAAACCCCTTGAAGATCATCACCAAGATCAATACAGAGCTCACCAATGAATTTCTCGTTGAAATTTACTTCAGGAATTGCACTGACCTCTTGGAAAACTTTGTTAATTTCAAATAACCTCTAACTGATCTTGAACGTTACAATTGACCTATGACTTGAGTACGTACCTGAACGTAGAATTTTCCGCTCTATCGGTTGCAGATGTAAAAAAGGGGGTTTCCATTTAAAAAAACAAAGTTGACGGTCAAAATGCCATAAAGGTCAAAATGAAGGTCACAGTTGAATTTCTCGTTGAAATAAGCGTTCCGTCGGCAACTTTAAGAATTTTGTCTAGATGCTAGAGCCACACAGTGGAAACCTCGGACAACAACGCTGCGATGCAAGTGAGAGAGAATTTTATGTTTAAACTTCGCGTGCAACGTACTACTTGAGCTACTATGGGTGCGCTTGAAGTCACCTTCAGCAGAAGTTAATGGCATTTTTTAAAATTTGTAACGCTGCAAAAAAAGTATTGCGATTACTCCGTGAGTTTCTAATAGAAAATTTAACGTAAAATCCGAATTTCGACAGTTTAAAAGTTCATCTTGCTGTTTTTTTGTTGAGTTTTTTAAAAAGGAACAGAATGGGGACCCAATGGGGTTTTACGGGTACTTTGTAGAGGCTCCTTAAGGTTGCTTCAATCCGTCAGGGTGGCGCGTGCCAAAAAAAAGAGCAGCACTTATTGTGAGGAATATGAAGGTAGGAAGTTAGCCATATAGGAGTATTCACATATGGCTTTTTTTGGCTTTCATAATGTCGTATGTTACCGCAGCCGATGAACTTTCATGCTGTAAAATGTAAAAAAATTCGAATTCAACGATTCCGACAAAATTTTTACAATCTACCTGCTAATTTCAAACATTCCAATTTTTTTTCACATTAATTTAATTATTCAGTATATTTATTTATATTTATTTGAGACCTTCGCAATTTTGAATTTTATTTCTAAACTCCGCGCGCAACATACTACTGAAGCGATTATGGATGCGCTTGAAGTCATCATTTGTTGATTTTATGAGTCATTACATTTTTTTTTTATTTAGGAATTTCATATTTTATTTGTCAGTTATATTCTTATCAAAAATACTCATGACAGCCCAGGAAACGGGAGACTGACATAAAATGAAACATGATTTAAATTCATCATTTTCAAGAAAAAATATAACTGTGCCTGGGAGAAAATATGCTTTGGACAATCAATGCAGGGGCACAACTTCAGCTTACCCAAGACTCATCAACAGTCGTTCGATTAGTAGCTGACCAACCCTGTTGTCAAAACTATATTTCATAATTTAGTCCGTAATATAAAGTTGTATGCAGCCACAATATACGTTTTAATAATCTTTTGATGCTTACAAAGTAAATCTCTAAATATACTATGCTAATAATGATATACTATATGCTAATTGGAAATTCGGCAAAACGCTCGTACACCCTGACGACACGGGGCGACTCAAGGACGAACGCCCTCTGCATTTTTCTCGCAAGTGTCTTAGTCTCTTTTTGATGCGCGTATAAACGTCGCAACTCTCTTCCTAGTCGGACCGATCGAAAGGAAAGAATACGCTACAGCCTACCTTTATAGTATCCCATCCGTATCATGCAAAACAAACTCAAAAAAACAGCAAGATGGTCATTTAATTTTTTGCAATTCGGATTCTACATTAAATTTTCGATTATAATGTCACGGAATAATTGCAATAGTTTTTTTTCAGGGTTAAAAATGAGAAAAATGGCATAAATTCTGCTGAAGGCGACTTCAAGCGCATCCATATTCACTGAAGTAATATGCTGCTACTGAAAAGAGATGCACTTGAAGTCGCCTTCACTCTATGTTAATGACAGGTATTGTTTTTTTTTAACGCTACAAAAAAAAACTATTGCAATTATTCCGTGACCTTCTCACAAAAAATTTAACCTAGAATCCGAATTGCAACAAATTAAGTGTTTATCTAATTTTTTTTTAGATTTGGTTGTATGATACGGTAGGGAAACCATAAGGGTACGCTGTAGCGTATCCTTATGGCACTTCTCAAACTCGACAATTGATTGAATTTCTCTGGTAGAGTTTAACGGAGCGGTATTAAGGCTAATGAATTATGTCTGTAGAGATACGTAGTTGCCGCGTGAGTGGGACACTCAGGTAGTATGTGTTCTTGGTATTCAGCTGGTACATAAAACGCTCTGCGCCTATCGCTGGGAACTTCTTGACATAAAATGCGGTCGCGGTATACTAAGGTGGAAATTGCATTGTCCTGGCACTCAAAAATAAAAACATCTGTACCTGAATTAAACCCTGATGATTTGAGAAACGCAAGAGTTTGCTTTTTTGACAAGGACTCTTCTTCTACATTTCTCTAAAAGTTCCCGTTCTTTTTCTTGTCAGGTAGCTCTTGGCGGAATTTTTCAACTTCTTCTTTCTTCACTTCGGCTACTAGAAAATAAACGTCTAGATAGAGTAATGCACTTTGCTCACTTCTTATGGTAAAATTCAGGCCAAGGTTCTCGACCGCCTGCTCTGCGGCTTTGTTAAGGAACACTCCTTTGCCAATCATCTCGTGGTTCCTGACTATTTTTATGAGATGATCTTTACCATTTGCAACTACGTAAGCTACACTTAGAACAATTCGATTATAAAGACACTGGAGATTCAGAAGTCTGCGTCCACCTTGACGGCGTGAAATGTATAATCGCGGAACAGACAAATTAATATATAACCTCTTGTGCATGTGCATGATCTTACGTGTGGCGATTTAAGGGCTGAGCGGTACTGCTTGTTGACTCATTGTCGGGTGATTTGCGCCTTCGATCGATTTAAACATCATTTACAACTTTTTGGTGGTTTCATGATGTCACTGTTGTTCCCACAATTAGCTGGGTAAAAGTTAGTCCGTCCTTGTAGAGCCCCACGTGCAAGGATAAGGCTGCATGCTCTGTGAGGTCGCCCGGTATCCCAGACTCACCGGTTAAGACACCTCGCCCAGGTGTCATTCAGCATTCGGGACGGTTGTTATGCCTCCGCTTGGGGTTTATTCCTTCGGGACCCTCCCTGGATAATTGCCCGCGACTGCTTATTAGTTATTGTAACCATATTCAGCAGAAACCCTTGGTACAGGGACCCTCTATCCGCAACCCGAGGACGCGTTCAACAGAACGCGGATGGCTCCCGACAATGGGTCGGCCAACAATGCCGAAAACTCTAGAGCTGGGGGAGCCAATGAAGATGGACTGAATCACGACTTGCTAGAGTGCTATGAAGCGAGTGTGGCCCCTGAACGGGGTTACATCCCTGGCGGACCGAAGGAACCGAATGGAGCCTCTACAAAGTACCCGTAAAGACCCGTAAAGACCGTAACGTCCGCGAAACCATGCCGAACTACTCCGAAAAAGGGGCTATGTAAGCGGAACCCCTACTCTACCACAGCTAGAACAAGCCGGCAAGAGAGAAAGAAAGGCGACGCTAAGGCCAACCGCCGACAGGCATCCAATAGAGGAAGAGCGATGCTTTATGACCCGGAGAAACAACACCAAGGTTTCTCTCAAGCCTAAAGATCTGGCTGAAATGGATGACGAGCTTCGTGGACATTTTTCCGAAGAATCCGACCTCTGGGCTATCAATTATTGTGTGTAAAATGCAGCGAGAGCTTTGGTCGATGCGAACCGTAACACAAAACCAACGGTTGATCATAAGACCAAAAGACGAATGCATCAACTTGCCATAAAGATAGGCTGCGCAAGACAGTACGCGCTCCGCATTCAGTGTGTGATTGACTACATCACCTCTGGCAGGAAGTTTACCGCCATGGTTCGAAAGTTCGCGAGCGAACTCTGGACCTGTTATCACACACTTAACAAGTCAAACCTGCTGACCGTCAGGCAGCATTTTGTTGAGAGAATACGGATACTATCTGACGCTAAGAGAAGTCTAGAGCGAAGGGAGAGGTGGGTCAGAGAAAATCAACAGTTTCTCTCTGACCCATCTCGACTCTTCCAAGACCCTCCAGTTACTGTCGACCACCAGCCCAAATCAGAGGAGGTCGAAATATTTTGGAGACAAATCTACGAAGTACAGCATAGACTGGACGAAGACTCAGAAAATATAAATAGCTTCAAGGGGCTGTGTGATGCACTCATAACACTTGATCAAAAATACCCACCCATCACTACTGAGGAGGTGAAAAAAGTATTAAGAAGGATGAAGAACTATTCCGCACCGGGACCAGATTGTATCAAAACCTTCTGGTGGAAGAAGTTTCCTTCAACCCATCAGCATTTGGCCCGCATTTTTACCTCATATTTAAGGTCGCAAGAGCTGACCCGAAGAATTACAGGCCAATCACTTGTTTGAACACACTGTAGAAGATATTCACAGCTATCCTAAATAAAAGGATTGTTCGGGCAATTGAACCTGTGTAGCAAGAAATGTATGGACAACGAGGCTTAAAGAAAGACGTAGAGGGATGTCGGGAGAACCTGCTCATCGATAGATGTGTCTGGGAAGATGCAGCCTTCTACTGGCGTGACCTATCGATAGCCTGGATTGATTATCGGAAAGCGTTCGATTCGACCTCCCATAGACTTGTCATCTGTCTTTTAGAAAGCTTAAGGGTTCATCCACAAATCGTTAAGTGCATAGAGAGATTGCTGCCGCTTTGGAAAACCAGATTTAATATCTTATCTAGAAAAATCGTGTGACAACTAACAAGGTCACCTTTCAGAGAGATGTGTTTCAGGGCGAAACCATGAGCCCACTCCTCTTTTGCATTAAATTATTGCCACTATCTCTAGCACTTCGCCATTCCGACGGGCATACGTGCAGACGATCTTAAGATCCATGCTAAAAACAAAGAGCGACTACATCTAGCTCTAGGGATTGTCGAACGATACAGTAAGGAAATTAGAATGGAATTTGGGTTAGACAAATGCGCCAAGTTTTATTTGAAGCGAGGAAAACTTAATGGCATCCCTGAAGAACCTGAGCTCGTTTTAGAAGCGCTATACGACACCTTTGCGCTGGAGAGTTTTTCATCCCTCTTAATACTTTTTACACCTCCTCGATTTGGGTGGGTGTTCGACAGTAACTGGAATGTCTTGGAAGAGTCGAGATGGGTCAGAGAGAAACTGTTAATTTTCTCTGACCCACCTCTCCCTCCGCTCTAGACTTCTCTTAGCGTCTGATAGTATCCCTATTCTCTCAACAATATGCTGCCTGATGGTCAGCATATGATGTAGTCAATCATACACTGAATGCGGGACGCGTACTTCTTTTCCTTTTAATTCTCCTTGGCTGTGATGTTCTTTTCAGCTTGTGCCAAAAACGCGATAACGAACATAGTTCCTCTCTTGCAGTCTTAGGAAAATATGTCCGGCCTTGAATGCGTGATATAAATAATTCTTAAGCATGTGTAGTTCTTGTATATTTGACATTTCACATTTTTGAGAATTAACTGTATTTTCCTAGGAGCGATTGGAGGAGCAGTATTTCCGTAGTGTGCCTCTGTATGTGCGTTTTTTTCGCGTGAATTAAGCTTCTTGATAGTATGTGTCCTAGGTCATCGGGGTGTTCATAACACGCTCTGCAGCTATCAACGGGAATGACTCCTGTGATTTCTAAATCTGGGCCTTCAGGAGTGAGTATTCAAGATGGATATTTTTTATGCATTTTGTTCACTCCTGACATTGAACTCAAAAATCTAGCGTTTGAACAACCACCACCGCTACTTTGTAAAGAAACGTTGCTTTGCTCACTTTTGTAGTTTCAGTACCTTACGCAATGGGCCTAGTCGACAGCGATGATCGCCGACTGAAACTCTCGCAGACGACAGCGGTAATCTCCGATGGAAACTTGATACTTGATACGAGGTGTGTTTAAAAAGTAAGGTGACTTTTCAATTTTCGCGGGCTACGTACATTCAAATTAAAATTTTTTTGTTTTATTGTGTTGGTACACTCGTCACGATCATATTTTCACAGTTTTGACTATACTGCCTTGATCAAAAAGTTCCCGGAATTTATTTTTAAAATTAAAAATATAAGTTTATTCTTGAATATTGATGTGGTCCCCTTTAAAGTAATTCCCATCGACTGCCACGCACTTATGCCAGCGCTTGATCCAGCTCTCAAAACATTTTTGATACTCAATTTTCGGTATGCCCATCAGTGCCGTTTTCGATTTTTGTATTATCTCCGATCGGCTGCTAAAACGCGTTCCACGTAGTGGTTTTTTCAGTCAGTCGAACAAAAAAAAGTCACATGGAGCTAAATCTGGCGAATTTGATGGCTACGGAATTGTATTAGTTCAGTTGTTGGTGAGAAACTCACGGATAATGATGGCATTGCGCGACAACACACACGTTGTTGCAAAATTAAATCCATTGCAAAAATCAAAATTCGCAAAAAAACAGATACACTCAAAATTGCGTTACATTTACAAATATCAAGCTAGAAAGCTGAAAGTCGCAGGGAATATTGTTAAAAGGTGTGACAACTTACAGAAACGAAAGAAATGTGAATCGGACAGAAGGGGGCGCCACACGGTGATGATTCTGGGAACTTTTTGATCAAGGTGGTATAGCTCGTGTTGTTTTTCTGGCAGAGGCGTAAAAGGTTAGAAGGGTTTGCTGTGCTCGGCGATTTTCTTCTTTCGAAAAAAATGGAGCAAAGAGTTTGCATTCAATTTTGTGTGAAAAATGGAATCCAGTGATCTAAAACTCTTTAAATGTTGACAGTTTCATACGGTGAGTCTACTCTGAGTAAAAAAAATATGTATAAGTGGTACAAGCTGTTCCAAGAAGGCCGAGAGGATGTCGAAGACGAACCTCGCCCTGGACGTCCCAGCACGTCAACAACAGATGAAAAC
>NC_046661.1:68778463-68780314 GCF_010883055.1 Belonocnema kinseyi
ATAGACTTGCCATCTGTCTTTTGGAAAGCTTAAAGGTTCATCCGCAAATCGTTAGGTGCATAGAGAGATTGATGCCGCTTTGGAAAACCAGATTTACTATCTGATCTGGAAAAAATCGTGTGACAACTAACAAGGTAATCTTTCAGAAAGGTTTCTTTCATGGCGACACCATCAGCCCACTCCTCTTTTACCTTACATTACTGCCACTATTTCTTGCACTTCGCCATTCCGACGGGTACTTGTGCGGCAAACCTGTAGATCGAAAGTACAAAATCACTCATGTATTTTAAATGGACGATCTTAAGATCTATGCTAAAAACAAAGAGCAACTACATCTAGCTCTAGGGAATGTCGAACGATATACTGAAGAAATTGGAATGGAATTTGGATTAGACAAATGCGCCAAGGTTTAATTGAAGCGAGGAAAACTTAATGGCATCCCTGAAGAACCTGAGCTCATTGATAGAAGCGCTATACGACACCTTTGCGCTGGAGAGACTTATAGATACCTGGGCATGTCACAGAGCCGCATTCAGGATGTAACATCTATAAAGGATACTCGCCGAAGCAGATACAAAAGTCTCATCCGGCAAATTTGGTCTTCCGAACTGTCGACGAGGAACAAAGTATCTGCAACGAACATGCTTGCCGTCCCGGTACTATTCTATTCATTTGGAGTAGTTCCATTGAGGAAGAACGAGCTCGGATCCCTTGATATCGGGACAAGAAAGGTTATGCACATGAACAAAAGCATGCATCTTAAGTCTTCTGTTCCGCGACTGTACATCGCAAGCTGTCAAGGTGGTCGCGGAATATTGAGTCTTGAAGGTCTTCACAACAGGATTATTCTGGATACAGCACATAGAGTCGCAAATGGAAGAGAACCTCTTCTTAAAATGGTCAGGAATCACGAAAAAGTGGGCAAAGGAGCGGAGGAGGCTGCTGAAACACTCGGACTTAACTTCAGTATTAGGGGTGAGCCAAATGCATCAAATCTTATCTCGAGTACTCACTCCTGAAAGCCCGGATTAAGCAAGCACAAGAGAAAAACTTTCATGAACAGCTCCTCGATAAGAAGATGCACGGTATCTTCCACGGAAATGTGGAGGATCAGTCAATGTCGTGTAAGCTAATGTTTGCTTTCCTTAAATCGCCCGGATTGAAGTCTGGTACGGAGGGTGTCATTTTGGCATGCCAAGACGGTGTCATTTCCACCTTAAAATACCGTCGCCACATTTTGAGCCAAGACATTCCCGATGATAGCTGCAGGGCGTGCCATGCACACCCCGAGCATTTAGCTCACATACTATCTAGTTGTCCAAATTATGAGGGGACGACCTACATCCAAAGACACAATGCGGCACTAAGAGTGCTTTATTACCATCTCTGTCACTCTTACGGTATTAAACTTAATATCACTCCTCTAAATGCTCCAGGGAAATCGAGTCAATTGTCGAGAATGGGAAGTGCTACTGGAACTTTATATTCTCGACAATTCTTTCTGTTGCACACTCGAGGCCAGACATGGTTCTTCTCGACTTCGAGAAGCTAACCATGTTCGTTATCGAATTTTCGGCACCAGCTGACAAAAACACCATAGCCAAGGAGTTGCAACGATTGTACCCGGGATATTCTGTTAAACTAATCGTCCTTATCATCAGCGCTCTTGGAGGTGCCCAGCTTTCACTCGCTAATAGCCTGAAAAGCATCCCTGCGTGTCAACAATATGCTAAAACACTTGCTGGAAAGATGCAGAAGGCGGTAGTCCTTGGATCACTCCGTGTTCTCAGGGTGCACGAAACTTTTGCCGGATCGTCGTATTGATTCCGTTACAGACTGTAACCACCTATC
>NC_046661.1:68780414-68799198 GCF_010883055.1 Belonocnema kinseyi
CGGCTCTTCCGACTTTAAATATGAGGTGAAAATACGGGCCAAATGCTGATGGGTTGAAGGAAACTTCTTCCGCCAGAAGGTTTTGATACAATCTGGTCCCGGTGCGAAATAATCAATAATCAATAATCTGCTTTATAGCATTAGCTGGTATTAGATGTCTCTATGTATATATTCCCAATAGATTCAATGGAAATTACCTCCAAAATAGGCTCAAATTCTAAAAAAAGGTATAAAAAAAAAGAAAAATCTTGTATTCTTTACAATAGTTGAAATATTTTTTTGTAGTATTTTAGGCCGTTGAAAAATTTTAAAAAGAGCTTGAAAATCAATTCGTCCGTTTCGTAATTGTACACCTATACCTCTAATTTCTTATAACCAAAAATTATCCTTGTTACAGCTCACATCGTCACACATGAAAAAGCTCCTCATGTAACAGTGGCCAAGAAACACGAGATGATCGGCATTCTGAGTCCTACACGGGCCGAATGAACTCTGCCCAGGCCAGTTTTCAGGTCGTGGGCCGGGCTTTTTATACTCCCCTTTTGTGAAACAAAAGACTGTAAAATCCAAGTCTGATGGACTGAGCTGGGCTGAGTGACTATATAAACTTCAAATTCAAACAAACTTTCAATAGAATTTCAAATAAATTTAAAGTGTATGTTTAAGTGTATGTTAAAAAAGTGTATTTCGTATGTTTAAATGTATTATTATATGTAGGGTAAGGGGGGCAGCGCCAACCGGTGGGGCAAACTGACTTTTCTTATATCATGGCTATTATTTAACCATTTTGGTTCTACTTTGCATTAAATAAATATATTTTATTATGGAGATTCTGTTCCCTGCTGGAAGTAAATGGATAGAGTCTCTATCCATTTGAATCATTTTCTATCTTTAAGATTGAAATGGAAAGAACCGATTTATCCATCTTGATCCCAGGTCTATCCCTTGGATCATTTTCTATCTTTCTTCCAATCTACAATCACCTCTATTGTTTTGAATCCTAATCTTCCTATCAATGTATATCCGCCACTTGTCCACATGTATCCTTTTCTTTCCAATCCGAATTCCTATTCTAGTATTTCTTTCCAAATGAGTCCTTTACTTATCCACGCCTATCTTTTTCTATCCGTTAGGCAATCCAAAATCTTGTCTTTCTTTTTCAATACCTATCTTCTTATCTCATTAAATCTTTTTCTATCTTTTGTAAGATCTAAGATGGCCTGATCTTCTTGAATCCCAGTCTTTCTATCTAAATAAATCAACAGCCTATCCACCTCTATTTTTTTCTATCCGTTGGGCAATTTTAAATTTCGTCCATCCTTTTTAATCCCTATTTTCCTGTCCATGTGAATCCATGATTATCTTTTTTTAAATATAAAATAGCCCTATCTTCTTGCATCCCAGTCTTTCTATCTAACTGAATCCTCAACTTATCTATCTCTATCATTTTCCATCCGTTAAGCATTCTTAAATTTCGTCCACCTTTTTTAATCCCTATTTTCCTGTCCATGTGAATCCATTTATATCTTTTCTGAAATATACGATGACTATCTTCTTGAATCTCAGAATTTCTATGTTAGTGAATCCACAGCTTATTCACCTCTACCCTTTTCTATCCATTGGGCTATCTTAAATTTCGCCTATCTTTTTTAATACCTACTTTCTTATCCAATTGAATCCATTTCTATATTTTTTAAATGCGAGATAGCCCTATCTTGAATTGTAGTTGTTCTATACAAAAGAATCCTCCGCTTATCCAGGTCTATCCTTAGCGAGGCACGCGCTAGTCGACGTGCATCCCTAACTGGCAGTACTGGTAGGTTTCCAGTAGGTGGCTGACTGTAAAAGTCTGACACAAGTGAAATCATTTGCACCGTCTATAACTGGAGGTTCAGTAGGCGCCTTTGCAGACTTCGAACTTTGCGTGAAGTCCGTTTCTAGTAGAATGTCAACAAATAAGAGGTTATATTACAGATTTATCTATTTTTGTTCAAAACAACTTATTCTTCTTGCTGGATATGTTTAAAGGTAAACTTCCCAGTTATTAAAATATCACAGAAGCAAACCATCATTTTCCTATCTTTAGATGTTTTTATTTTCATAAAAAAACTGCGGTCGGCTTTCCCGTTAGGTGGAGACACAACCTACGAAATACAGCTTGGTAAAAATAATGAAATTACCTAATAATTGTTTTTTTCATGTGATTAATACCTATAGAAATATGATTTACAATAATGTAGAACTCGAAATGAGAACAAAAATGGATCAATTTAACATCTTATTGACTTTAAAAAAATCACTGACAGTTAACTGGTTGGCGCTGCCATCCGTTACCTTATTTAAATAAATAAAAAATGTGTAGCTGAGGATCATAATTATGAAACATTTACTATTTTGGAGGTAATTTTCATTGAACCTATTGGGAATATATACATAGAGATATCTAATACCAGCTAATGCTATCAAGCAGGTTATTGATTAGCAATGGACACATGGGATATGACACGTAGGCGATAGTATGTATAAGCTACGAAATAATTAAAAATATATAAGAAAAATGAACAGAATAAGTCTTTAAAATCATAAATCTTAAATTTAGTTCTAGTCATGGACTTGCCGTACTACAAACACAGATTCTGATCTTTAAAATCAAATCTTTAAATTTACGAAATATCTCTACACTTTAAATAAAAATTAAATATTTAGAATTTGTGAGTTACGAGAATTTTTCAATGTCAAAAATATAACAATGGACAATTATAATCGGAATTTAACCAGTACCCATGTAAGAATGGAATAATAAGTAGGATAAAAGAATTCCTAGCGTAAACAAGTTAATTTCTTGACATTAAACTTTTCTTTTTATCTAATCAAGCTTGTCCGTTTTTTGTGTGTTATTCCTAACGATGCGTCTTGATCTTGAGAGTTTGGACTTAAATGTAACACGATTGCATTTAACCCTTTGGAAATTCCTCGTCTAATTTCTAATGTCAAAGACAAAATCGATCTTCCATTGGAGGTTACATTATCATCGTTAGGATTGAGCAAGAATTGATTTATGGTATTTTTTGGATGCTCCGACATTTTGAAGAATTTTGTTACATTTATATTCACCAATAAAGAAGAAAAAGGTATTGCAATATTTTTTAACACTTACCCATTATCTATGTTTTATATTAAAAAATTAGAATGACTTATTAGAATAATGAATCAGATAAATCATTTTTTGTTGATTTCTTACTTTTTGCTAACCTTGTTATTCGACTAATTCCCTAACTAATCACAAAAAAAAAATGATTCGAGAAAATCTAAAGTAGAAAGAACAACTAGTGGATTATAAGCTCAGTCTTATTGAAAACTTGCGTTCGAGGTAAGATTCCGAATTAGAATGAATATTTTGTATGGTCGCTAAGGTTAGTTGAAATATATTCTTCCTATACATGTTGCTTTTCAGAAGATTAATGTTTGCATGTATGATCCGTAAGAATGACGGTGATTTAAAATTTCGCACGTTATTAACTGTATTTTTCTTGATAAACACTGCTCGAACACTGTGTAATCTTGATACAATGCGAGTGTATATTCTATTCACAGATATTTACCGTTTTTCAGCGGTAGATATGTAGATTTTTCAGAGAAATTGGTAATTCACGAACATTTCGTGCTAAGAATTCTGAGGAAATCATATTTGCACCAGTATCTATTTTTTAGCATAAACAGGACAGCTATTAATTATAACTTTATTTCCGAAGTTATTCATTTTTTTAATTTTTACTTCATATAATTTACATTTTTGTGAGATTCAGTTTAAATTTGATCTCAGAATGGCTAAATTTGTACCTTCTAGTTGGAGCGCCAGGTCAGAAAAAATTGTTTACGTAACGAGGCTGTAAACCATCTTTTCGAGAAACACCTTTCCCTTACTTGAAGCTACTTTAAATCAGCATAAGGTAGAGAAAGTTGTAGGAGAGTAAGGCCATATGTGCGAGATAGGAAACCTATACTACACTTGAAGTATTTACAGATAAAAGCATGACCGGATTTAAAACACATATTTATAAACATATACATCATATTGTATTTTAATAGCTTTTCTTAATGTTTGGGAGAGTGGTGATAGCTGAAACTTTCTTTTTTTTAAAGAAAAATATAAAGCATGTGAAGTTTGTTTTTTAGATAAAAGTGGGCCCTAATGACCTGCCTTTATCGACAGTAAAATTTCCTGCTGTTAAAGTTTACATGCTATTTGGCGAAAGTTTATCCTACGATGAAATAAAAGCTGTCGTCTGCTACGGCGTCCTTATCAGCAATGGGAAACGGGCAATGTACGAATTAATTCGAGCTATAAATCGGGACACTGGATTTAAAACGATACAGAAAAAACAGCTAAAATTTGATGCAGGTAACACTTGCAACGGTTAAAAATTAAAAATATTTCGGAAAAAGTTTCACCGAGGTTAGGAGAATAATTCTGATCTCGTCTACTGCGTGACGCGGAAAAGAGCAAATTTCGGTAATACATATAGAGTCAGTAAAAGAAAACGTGAAAAAAATTTGTTCTTACTGATATATTTCCTCCTAAATAAATTAGACTATTTTAAAGGAATTAAAAATTACTTAATACCACATGTAGCAAAAAGCAACTGACAGATGGGAATCCCTGGTTCTCTACAATTTAATTAAGTTAAACGACGATAGATAGCGCTGGCGTTGCAATCCTCTTTACATCTCGAATAAAAATGGAGCGATTATGAGGCGAAAGATTATCCAGGCAAGGTTAAAAATCAAAAATTATCTTCGATTCGTGTGAAGTTTATCCGACAATGTTAATTTTTTTTGCGGTGAATCTTTCACCTAGAATCGATGTAAGCTTTATCTTTCGTTTTTTCTGTGGGAGGTCAAAAGATTTTTCCGACACTTGTCGAAAATTGGGTTTTCTTTTGTATATAATTGTCCACTATAATAAAGGTATAATTCACACAAGATGAGACTTGCAGTGCTCGTTCTTCTGAGGTAAATAGATTATTCCCGATGTATTTAAATTAGGCGATATCTTACTGCAACTTTCTGTATATGAGGATACTTTGCAGCAAACTTTGTCCTGAAATTGCATCCTCGTTCGCGCTCAGTTTTCAACTTCGCGCATTCATATCAGAGACGCATTAATTCTCTTTTCATTGTTCTATTCCAATATATGATCTCCCGCTGTATTTCTGCTGAGGTGGTTGCCTGTAAATCACTAACGCTACCCTACCGAAAAGAATCTCTGAGTATATTCTAAAAATTCTCTGGGTCCGAGAAGCTCATAGAAATTTTCCGCAGGCACTCAGGTAGATATATTTTTAAGTCCAGGTAGTTCTTTTAAATGTTTTAAAGGATTTAAAATGTCCTTTCCGGAATTGAAATAGAAATACGATCATGAATAACAAGCAGAGAGGCTGAAATTGAAATAAGAATTCGATCATAAATAACAAGCAGAGAGGCTATATCAATAGAGTAGCCGACACTCAAGGTTCCTTTGTTAACCTTTCGGATTAAAATTTAGAAGTCGATTTTTTTTAATTTCATAGTTAACAGCCTAAAACATAATAATTCGGAATCTATGGGTTTCGATGATTTCAGGTATCTAACTTTTTTTTTAAATGCCTAAAATTGGAATTAATACAAAGTTACGCCAAAAAAGACAACATTTTTTAATTCAACTGGAAGATTGTATATTAGTATATAAGTTATAATTATAAATAAGTATAATGAGAAAATTCATCAATTGAAAAAAAGTGTTAATAATTTGAAGGGAAATTTAAAAAGGGAGAGCGGATTAGCCACAACCAACTACTGTAAATAACTCTGGCCGCGAGGTACGTGAGGAATACGAAAGGAACATTATATTACCGTCGCACCACTCTTAAAAGGACCACTTAAAGGATCTTGAAAAGGACCCAAATCTCTCAGACTATCTCCGAGACTATATTGTTTCAAATCGACTCTGTTTATAGACTCAAATGGGCCAGGCTATTTCGCTAGAGAAAACTCAGATTTCTTTCGGTAGGGTAGTTAAAGTCAAGGATAATACAATTAAAAGTTATTAATTATAATTATTATTATTGGTGGTGATTTTAGTTGACTTTAAAGGAGAAAAAAACGAGATCTTTTAATCAAAATAACCAAATTATGCACTTGTCTCTGAAGGATTCTGAACTCATTGGCATACTGAAGTTGGTGAAGTTTTCAGAAGTCACTGAAGAAGACGTATTGTCAAGTCCTCAAAATTGGTAAAACTATTCCTAGAAATGTTATGCTTCTAAGTTCTAAGTTGGATTCCTACAAAATTAAAGTATAATTTACAAAACAACAGTTCCTCTTAATAACCTTTTCTGTTTTAATGATTATAACAACCTTAAGAAAATGTTGAAATTCTTCATCTTATAGATGCCCCTGTGGGTTTATTTTAGGGCGTAATAATATAAAAAACAGCTACATAATGGAAAAGGTAAGCATTTAATCCATTAGAATATTACAATTCATTTTACAGATTTTTGTGAAATAAATTATTTTAATTATATATTATACCTATGCCTTATTGTTTTTTCGTCGTAGTACGTATTAAACTTCTTCCACTTATATCTTTCAAATGGTTCCCTCTTTTTATTTGATGGAACCAAGTTAGGCATCAAACCTGAAATAAGTAAATAAATGAATATAAATATTTTTTTAAATAAAGTGGTATATCTGTAGTGCAATAAGGTTCCGCAAGGCGAACTCGACACAGGGCGTAGGGCACAATAAATAATTTATCCTTATGATTACCTCGGCCTTGTTAAGTACGAGATAATAATTTTAAAAAATAAGAACCTGTGAGAGAATTCATATTACTAATTATTCTATTCTAATTCTATTCTATTACTTAATTATTCGACTAATTTGTTTAATTTTGTGAGATCGTAAATTCCATCTTACTAATTCAAGATATTCCTTTTTCGGCTGCCTGGTTACCATTAAATTTCGATGATGAAAAGGGAATTTGGTTTGAATAACAAATGTATTGAATCTAGATTATAGTTTGAACATTTCAGCTTACCCTAACTTATGGCTACAGGCGTATTTCATTCGCACGAGAGAAAGAAGGAGCGAGTGAGGATTCAGTGGTTTGTTTTTGAATAGGATGGAACTTGCTAGGTTCACACCTTTTCCTGGACCGTCATTCTTCGTAGAGAACTGCACTGGGCTCGATTAGCGGTTTCTATTCTGGCTCATGGACCTATAAATTAACGGGACGAAGCACTAACCAGCGGGGTCAGGCAACGTGTAAATAAGGGGCCGTGACGCACACCAATCATGTTCTTCCTACTTCCTCGGGGGACTCTCAGCGCGCCTTCAGCCAACTTTGCTTCAGCACTCTATTCCACTTCAGCATTCAATTTTAAATAACGAGCAGCTTATGCGCATACTACTAGCCAACTGAATCGTCTCTGCCCCCCCCCCCCCCCCCCCCCCCCCCCCCCGAGAGAGTGCAGAAAACTTCACTCCTCCCTATATACCAAGTCAACCCACCTCCGTCCTGTTAATTTATAGGTCCATTTTCTGCGTACACTAAGTTGGTTTGCAGAATCGACACATTTTTCACGGTAGGAAACGGTCAAAGCTAGTTTTTGAATGTATGTATTTACGCGTCAATGCGTCTTTATGTCACTTAAATTCGTGTTCTGTCTGGGAGGGATCATTAAATCGGTCAAATTTAGGGATCGAAGTTCTTGAACGAGAACCGGTTCTTGATATGTTGCTCGATTCCGGTTCTCGAGAGTCGGTTCTTACCAAGACCCGGTTCCGGATCCACCGATGCCACACGCCCATTTTTACTGCGCATCTGCTAAAAAGGCCGCGCACATTTAAAATAACTGAATAATTATAATTAAATTAATCATAATTAAATTAATAAATAATAATTCAATCATTTACAAAATTAATACTTGATCATTAAACTATAAATCTTTTGTTAATTTAAAACAATAATTTTGTAAGATATAGGAAGTTTTGCGCTATGCCATATGAGCACTAAACATTTAAAGTCGAGATCACGTGACTAAGTTCGCTCATGAAATTTTTGTGTAGAATGACTTTCGTTTTTTTGGTCCTAAAAGTAAAAAATAAATTTCAAATTGGAAATATAAAAACACCAACACTGTACTAAAATTTACTCTTCGGAGTTCTCCAACCAAATTCCATATTTCTTGACGTCTAATTTTTAACGTTGAATCGATCAGCTGATAACTATTGTTGACAGAGAACCGACCGGCGCACAGTAGGGAAAAAGTAAATTTTTTGGTTCAAAATACGATTCCGGCTGAAACTGTGAACCGGTTTGGATGTTTTTTTTAAAGCTGATACAATTTCAAAGAAAGTTGTTCAGTCTGATTTGTAATTTAGTCTTTCAATTTTTTATAAATAAATGAATATAACGAAATAAATGACAATTCTTTTTATTTGACGTTCCCGGTACTCGTCAATAATAGGAAAATTATTGTAATTGCCGACGTTTCATAGATTCACATTATATAAAGATATTCCATCATGATAAAGAACCAAAAAATTTTTTATTAACAAATTATTGGTTGAAAATGTGTTTTCTATCATTTTCAATAATGTAACGTTTTTAAAGCTATATTGCCACAAATTTGAATGGAAACAATATTTTTATGACAAAATTTTCTCTCAAGGCTATTCTTGTTAATATTATAAACAAATGCATTATTCTGGCATTTGTCGTCAGAAAAATCCGTTTTTTTCTATGTCAATTTTTTAAAATTAGGATCCTCATGATAATTTTAGAAAATTTATAATTTGTTGATGCATTTTATGATTTTATCAAACAAATTTAATAAACAAATGCATTATTCGAGCACTTATCGACGGAAAAATTCATTTATTTTCAATGCCAGTCCTTTTCATTGGGAACTTCATGCTAATTTTAGCAACACCCATCACTATTTGATAAATTTTTTGTAAACAAATTTAATAAACAACTGCATTATTCAGGCATCTGTTGACGAAAAATTCGTTTTTTTCGATTTCAGTCCTTTTGATTGAGAACTTCATGTTAATTTCAGCAAAATTCATAAATAGTTCATAAATTTCATGTTTTGCAAAACGAATTTAATCAAAAAATACATCATATGGGCATTTGTCGACGTAAAAATTCGCTTTTTTCAAAGTCAGTCCTTTTAATTTCAGGAAAAGTTGCTTTTTTCATTCAGTACTTGCAGTTGGTCAACACAAAAGGGTTTGAATACAAGGAATGATTCAAAAATATATTTAATATTTGTTGCTTCACTGCCAACATATGACTTCAGGCTTCCATTTTATACCTTGAGCAAGTCTTTAGCTTCAGGATCTAGCAGAATTACTCTCTTCTTCCACTTTTGCATCTTAATTTACAATTTTTGGGTCGGTCGACATTAGCAGTTTCCGTCCAAGATCTCTATTAGTAGCCTCTCTGCTACATTTTCGAGTGTGAAAATCTCGTAGATGTTAGATATTTTTGTTGTTCACCTCTTGAGCTTCTTCCGTATATTGAACACTGGGGAGGAAAGCAGATTCAACAATTTTGGCTCCATGAATGATATTTTTGTGCGCCGTCACTGGCATGTAGTAGCAATTATAAAGATTGACGTACATATGTGCTGTTTATTGGTAATATTTTCCGAACTTGAAAAAGTCAATCGCCAATTCAATTTTTTAAATTTTATAGTTAACAGCTTAAAACATTATAATTCGGAATCGACGGGTTTCGATGATTTCAGATATCTAACTTTTTTTTTAAATGCTTAAAATTGGAATTAATACATTTCTCGTAAATGGAATGAGATACGCCAAAAAAGACAATGTTTTTCAATTCAAATAGAAAATTGTATATTAGTTTATCAGTTATAATTATAAATACGTATAATGCAAAAAATCTTTAATTAAAAAAAACGTGTTAATAATTTGAAGAGAAATTTAAAAAGGGAGAGTCGGGTTAGCGACGGCCAACTACTGTAAATAACTCTGCCCGTCCGGTACGTGACGAGTACAAAAGGAACATTATATTACCGTCGCACCACTCTTAAAAGGACCTTGAAACGGACCCAAATCTCTCAGACTATCTCAGAGACTAAATTATTCAAATCGATTTTGCTTACAGACTCAAATGGGCCAGGATATTTCGTTGAAGAATACTCAGAGATTTTTTATCGGTAGGGTACACTAAGACGCACACATACACAGAAATAATGAAATATACGGGAAACTAAATAGCTCAGAACATATGAGTAAAAACGATGAGCAAACTCTTTTTACATAAAAAATTAGTAACGCTAACAAAAAAAGAGAATCTTTATCAGGAGTGAATGAAAATATGGTTCACAGTTTAAAAAAACTCAAAATCAAATTCCTCCAGCGATGATGATATCTTCTATCAAATAACAACTGGATACTACGCGAATAAGAAAAAGAATCAGCTAAACAAAAGCATGCGTTGTTTTCGTTGTCTAACTTCAGATCAATGAGACTGTCATTTGTTTCGCTAAAGAACTAACAAATGAAGATTAAAAGACGAATATTTTACAACAAGAATAATCATAAACATTTAGTTCAGGGAGAAGGTTGGTGAAGCCGCATACCATAATTTATGCGAATGAGCTTATTAACTCTTCTGTGTAACTTTCTAAATCCTGAAAACGATATCTCAATCTGTGTTGACGCAGTGAGGGCCAAAAAAATGAAAATCATTCTATAAAAAAATTTCATGAACGAACTTAGTCACGTGATTTCAACTTTGTCGACGCTCAAAGTTTCTTTTCCTCCGCTAGAAATAGCTAAAAATGCTCCAAAAATAATAATCAGGTTAAGTATGTGCAGATACTTATTTGTTAATTTGCAAAAAATGTGCAAACTTTATTGCTTATATCAATTTTTTAAAATATTTTGACGATTTAGTCCAAAATTGGTGTCAGTGCTCAATATACGCGAATCAAAAAATCTGAAATGTATCAAAACAAAAATTATCTCAATCAGTGTGGACACAGTGAGCACAAAAAAAAATAATTTTACATATTTACGTTCTCTCGAATATTTTTTTTTTTAAATTATGATTCAAAATAAATATACAAACGCAATTTATTGTCTCATTTCCTAAATTCCAAACTTTGAGAGCGATATATGATTGTCGTTGGACATGGTGAGCACCGAAAAAAATGTTCATAACCAGGGACTGGTTTGGCCACGTGGTGGTCACTGAAGAGCATGTCCTTAACAAAATTATCATTTTGATATATCTGTCCAAATCTAGAAAAATGTTCTTAAAAAGTTTGAAAATTATTGAAGTTTATGCATAGCAGAAAATTATTCTTTTGTCATTGAGGTTGTCAAAGAATTTTTGTGCTCGAATTTCTTCATTATTTATTACATTCAGATTGTTTGTTAACGTTTTAAATATTGAAAGAAAAAAGTATTGAAAAAAGCAAAGTATTGAAAAGCATGGATGTTTTCGTAAGTTTCTGCTCCGATAATATTTTTAGAAAAATAGTACAATATTTTGCGTATTTTTTAAAGAGAGACTTGGAAACGGGTTTGTGATGTGACAGATCACTCTTCTGTGACCAGTCAATAACACTCGTATTTTTTACAAAAAGACTTGCAAAAGGGGTTTCGGGATGCGGCAGATCACTCTTTTGTGACTAGTTACTAACACGCGTATTGTATAAAGGGAGACTTGGAAAAGGGGTTAGAGTTGTGACAGATCACTCTCCTGTGGCCAGTCACTGAAAAGTATTTTTTTTTAAGGGAGAGGTGGATAAGGTTTCGAGAAGTGACCAATCACTCTTTTGTGACCAGATACCAGACTACAAAATTAAAATAGGCAAAAAATGTACTACAAAATTTTTAGTGATTTTCCAGAATGCTGTATCTCAGTGAAAAATAGTAGTATCAAGGTCTTAAAAAAGAATTTTGAAGCTTTAAGTTTCTAATTTTGAGATCTTTTGGCAAAAAAAGTGTCAGAGCTACATGTTCTGCGCTGTTTTAACAAGTAGTGTGAGAAAAAAATGATGTTGATTAGGAGATGTTTAAGCGCAAAAAACGTGACCCTTTAATTTCTTCAAAAGTTTGCCGGTTTGCAACAAGGGAACGGTTCGTTAGATCGCAATGTAACTTCGCAGGTTATTGTTGCCGAAAGATCCTCGATCAAAGACAAAAGGGTCCTTTTTGATTCAATGTTCGATATATCAGTAAAAAATGGTCGTACCTAGGTTTAAAAAAAAAATAAAATTGAAGCTGAATATACAGGCTATCCGGTCCATATCATACAGACTACTTGTTAAAACAGCGCGGAACATGTAGCTCTGACACTTTTTGCCAAAAGATCTCAAAATTAGAAACTTAAAGCTTCAAAATGCTTTTTTAAGACCTTGATACTACTATTTTTCACTGAGATAAGCATTCTGAAAAATCACTAAAAATTCGGAAAAATTGTTTGACTCTTTAATTTTTTCCATTAGTGTATGTTTTTTTTAAAAGAAACATTGAGCGGGAGGGGGTTCATATTTGTGACGCCGCAATGGAGGGTTTAGGCTTTGTGTAATGATCTATGAGAAAAAAGGAGAAAAGTGAAAAGTGTTCAAAATAACGTAAAATAGTTTTTGAAAGGCCCTAAAGATTACACGGAGAGATTTTTGGCTATAATAAGAGATGATGGTATTCTTGTATGAATAATTATATAAACTCGAGCGAGCAAAAATTAGTATTCACGTCCAGATAGTCTTATTTTCTGTTTGAAAATTGTATAATATCTTCAACCGGGATATGCGAGAATTCTAAAACACTATACTAAGAACGTCCGAAAGTTTCCGAGCTGTTCCGTCTATAGCCGAGCATCCGACAATCACACCAGCCGACCGACTGTACCCGGTGCATAAGTGCGATTTTCCGCTAAATGTCTTCAAGCATACGTGTGTTTGTAGTGCAAAAATGTTTATATCTATTGTAATTTGAATTTAAGCTTAAAACAAACTTTATTTCGGAAATTTTTTAATTTTAACCCTGAATAATTTACACATATAAAATAGAATTTTAACACTTTTCAAATAAGTGGAGTTAAACTGAATAATTACTTTAGGATTGCTAAATATTCTTAGCATGCTAAACCACAAGTTATCAAATATTTAATTCTCTCAATAGAAATATGTTTCAAATAAATGTATCCATATGTGAGAACCATTCAGTGTATCTTAATATATCTCATTTATATCCTGAAATATCCTATCGTGGATATCGTAGGGATATCTACGAGGTATCACATCAAGACAGAAATTTAGGTATATGATATATAATGAGTTCCATAACGACACTGCTAATATCACAAATGATTTCTATAATGTTACAGTACAACAGTACACAACAATAATCGAAATGAGGCAATATAAGAGAGGATACCAAATCTTTGATATTGATCACCTGATTCTTCCACGAAACTGTACTCGTAGTAATTACTCTCAGGTTTCGAGATTCATTAACAAAGGGTATAATCACGTTTTTTGCGTTGAATGGAGAAAAATTTCGAATAAGAATTACTTCACATGACTTCCGGAACCATAACATCATTTCAGTATGATTTTACGCTGGAGAGAGTTAATGTGAGTAGTGAATAGTCATTGGAAAAACGCGAAGTGATAAGCAACCATAAATGACTTCTAAATTACCGATCAAGTGCTGAAAATTTCCAAAATTAAAAAAAATCAGGTTTGCATGGATTTAAGTTTTCCTCTGCTTCTTAGTATCGGAACAAATTATCGAGGGGGGACCATTTGTTGAGTAAACAGTTGATTTTTTCTGACCTAAAACTTAAATATTATTTTTGTAGCAATCGTTAAATGAGTCATAACACGTTTCTGATTCTAAAAAATTTAGCTTCCGTGAAAAAAATACTGAAACCTGGAACAATAGGATCGCCCTCGGTAATTGGTTCCGCTAACCGAGTTAACGAGTGATGGTCTTTCGAAGAGGCGATCGTCTTTTTCTCCATGACTACCTGACTACCTGACTACCTAACGATAATCCCTTTGTCTTCCAACTTACCCTTTTCCTCGCTTTTTCCACGCCTATTCCTCGATTAAAAATGCTCATAGGTAGACAAAAACCCTGACGTTTTGACGATTTCGACAATATAATCGTAAATATTGGTAGATTCTCAACAATTTCGATTCAAATATTAAATTTTCATAAGCTCCTCATTGCGTTAATGAAGTGATTCAAAATAAATTTTCTATTGTTCTTTCGATGGTAAAGTTATTGAAAATTTAAGAAAAAAACCGCAATTTTCGAAAATGATTAAAAGAGAATGTTAATTAAAATTAATTTTTAGCTCACTACAATTTAAAAGTGGACCAAAATTGCACAATTTTAGAAAAGACTGCAGCATACAAGAATCATTGTAAGAGAATATTGTTATAAATAATAATTATAACTTCTTCAAAAACTTATTTTGGTTAACTTAAATTAATTATAAATTCACCATAATTTAAGAAGTGGAAAATTGTATTTATTGCTTTATCAATACATTCTTTTCCTAATGAGAAGGTATTGGTTTTATGTGAAAAAGACTTTCGCGGATTAAATCAAATGTCGACGTTTTGAGACCCCCTGTGTCAGAAAAAATAGGTTTTACGTCGGTGTCTGTGAAAACGGTAACATTTAAAGGAATTATTCGATTGGATTCCCCTTTGGCACACTTTATAAGGATATGAAAAGAAAGGGCGAGTTCATTATCAAAATACAAACAATTTATCCCTAATTTTTTTTTGATGAAATAAAAATTACTCTAGTTATAGCATTTACAAAATCCAAAAACCAAACAAATATTAGCATTTGAAGCCAAACAAAGCGTGATATGAGAAAAGGTCAAGAGAAGAATAACGTTACTTTTAACGCAAAATAAGAAACAAATATTAAAGTAATCATGATAAATACAATTTGTAATTTATTTTGCAAAATCTAAACATTCAATCCCAGTCAGAGGTATATAAAAAATGTATTATATTTTATATAAAAGTGTTGAGCATAATGTAGAAAGTTTCACATTTCGGGCAAAATCGAGTGCGAAGCACGAGATACATGATTAGAATGTGTTCGCTAAAGCCGAAAGAGCTTTAACAAAAGAGAGTTCACAATCGCAAGATTGCAGTTGTCGATTCGTTGATCTTTAACTTTGAAAGATCTGTGCACGAATGTGGGAGAAATGCAAAGACCGAGCGTAAATATGCGAATGTAAGAAAAATACAAAGTCAGAGCGCGTAGCGCGAGGTAAATACAAAATCGAGCGCGAAATAAATACATCATCGAGTGCGAAACGCGAGAACCTAAATTGACCAAAAGTGAAAAATTGTATAATTTTTCGTCCAAAAAATTTTCATATATCATATTTATACTTTGTTAGATTGGAATTAATCTTATTTTGTGTATTTAAATAATTTTCTTCGACATACTGATATTCTTCAAATAGGAATAGATTTAAGTTGGAAGACAAGGGGATCATTTCCACAGGGGACGTAGCATCGAGGGCCTAGAGCAGTGATCACCAAACTTTTTGTTAAATTTTCAGGCATGGTCAGGTTCCACCCGGCTTAATTTTGTCTACTACTTCTCGGTCTATTCACGTACCTTAGTGTGAGAGCGCTTATTCCAGCAAGGGTTTTTTGTCCAGAGGCATGTCAAAGTACAGAAATTTAAAAATGTTTAATTTTTTAACTACTGATTTGAAAATAGCATTATTAGCATCTACGAATTTTTGCGATTCCAATGATATATTACTTGCCTAGAAAAGTTGAAAAGTTGAAGGAGTTTAGTATCAAGAAACATCAGCTTTACAGTCAATTTAATACTAAATACTTCTCCAATTTTCTACCTTTATAGACAAATTACATGTCTTTGGAATCGGAAAATACGGAGATTCCAAATATATTACTTTCAAGTCACTGATTGCCAAATTATGAATTTTTTAATCTCACATTTTTCCCCCATTTTCTAACAAAAGACCCCTGAGGAAAGGGGTGGTCTGGCCAAGCTCGCAGGTACTGTCCAGAAAGTAGGTCGGAGGGCAGCCAGGGCAGGTTAGCCTGCCCTGGGCAAGAGCGTGCCGAGCACTGGCCTAGAGCAGTGGTCGGCAAACTTTTTCCTCAATTTTTAGGTATGGTCAGGCTCCACCCGACTTATTTTTTCCTATTACTTTTCGGTCTATTCATGTACCTTACTGTGAGTGAGCTTCCTCCAGCAAGGGTCTTTTGTCCACAGGCATGTCAAAGTAAGGAAATTTTAAAACTTATTTTTTAACTACTGATTTGAAAATAGCATTATTAGCATCTACGAATTTTTGCGATTCCAATGATATATTACTTGCATAGAAAAGTTAAAAAGTTGAAGGAGTTTAGTTTCAAGAAACATCAGCTTTACAGTTAATCTAATACTAAATACTTCTCAATTTTTCAACCTTTATAGACAAATTACATGTCTTTGGAATCGGAAAATACGGAGATTCCAAATTTATTACTTTTAAGTCACTGATTGCAAAATTACGAAATTTTTAATCTCACATTTTTCCCCCATTTTCTAACAAAGGACCCCTGAGGAACGGGGTGGTCTGGCCAAGCTAGCAGGTACTGTCCAGAAAGTAGGTCGGAGGGCAGCCAGGGCAGGGTACCCTGCCCTGGGCAAGAGCGTGCCGACCACTGGCCTAAAGCAACTTCGAATCTAGTGAGGGGTAGTGTTGCTGCCCACTGGAAGAAGAAGGGTACGCAGGTAACCGCAGAGACAATGACGACTGCCCCTTTCCAAGAACCCCACTTTCTGCGATTTTTTTCTAATGAACTCTTATTGTATGCCCCAGTCCACACTGAAAAATCTAGCCATAATGCGTCCAAGTTTTTTAGGCAAATTTCTTGTTGTTTCAAAAACTACCCAATAAATTAGTCTTGTTTTCAAGATGTTTTTTTCAATATATTTAATGCGGGGTCCTTTACTCTATATCTTTAAACCTGTTTATTTGATGGATGTTGCACAAAAAAGTGACAATAGACTGCGGTTAATCAAACAGTGCAATTTTTCGAAGGAAAATCTTAACATATTGATTTTTAATTAACATAAGTATGAACTAACCTGCTTTTTGGGCCATGGCAACCATCTTTCCAATTCTTTTCTGTTGAATTCGGCACAAACCGGTCAATCTTTGTGGTAACATACATCCATCCGATCTTAGAAATTGTTTTAAAATCAGCACATCCTACAATAATAAACATACACCCTTAAAAGACTTTATATCAAAAAGTGGAAATATTAATATGTATTTATAGAAATAAGAATTTGTTTTTCATATAATAAATGTTTCGCCACCATAAATCATGAAACAATAAAATCGGCTGTTAATTAAATGTAATTTCAAGACATAAAAAGGATAATATACGTGAAGAGAGTAACAGAGAATTTATTAAAATGCTTTATCTATAAGTTTAAAAACAGATATTCCAAAATTGAGTAACTGCTCCAACAGTATACTAAATATTATATATTTTTATCATTTTTCCGCCAGCTCTCATGGTTTATCAGCTCTCATGGTTTAAATATTTAAAAAAAAGATAGATGAGGAAAAAATCTTTTTTCCCCGACAGCCAAAAGAGTTGTTCAGCGAAAAAATATGTACACATTTTTTATAAACTCTTGTTACAAAATTATATTGAAAATAAAAAAATTAAATTTTTGGACAAATTTTGAAAACCCATTTAATAATAAAGCTGTCTTGCATGTACGATTTTTATTTTGTTAAACACATTCTTCCACTAAGATTTTTTAACAAGTATAATTTAATTATTTAAATATTTACGTGTTAATTTAGCACACATAATTAAAGCGAAAAATGGTATTTATCATTTTTCCCCATACTAATTCTTGCACTTTAAAAGTTAATACTTCAACAGATAATTTTATATCATGCGGGATGCGTGTTGTATAATTCAGATGCAATATTTATCAATGAAGATTGAAAAATGTTCGAAAAGATAAAAACTATTGGCTCATATCACTTATTTATATACAAACGCATTAAATTTAGTCTTCTTCATTCAGTAGTTGACATAAATTTCCCTAACAGTAATTTGAATTACCCGCCCAAAATCTCAGTTTCAAGAGATTTGTCGTCTGCTGCCCTCCAAAATTAATGCAGAGATGAGTTGGGAGATTGCTCACGTAATGGAATAAGAGACTCTGTCAAAATCCGACTGCTAAAAGCGCCCTCTTGGTTTGTGGGTCAACTCCTCGGAGTTACTTCGCAGTTTTCGGCATTTTTCAGACGTTCCGCGTCGGTAATTGCTTAAGTTAGAGAATTTAAAAAATGAGTTACCACCGGCAGTTGCAATTACACGAGTTACCACCGCAGTTACAATTACACGAGTTACCATAAATGTAAATGATGTACTGCATATTTATTTACCACTCGAATATTAAGTGTTTATTATATAATTATTCTAATGATTCACAATTATTAGTGACTAGTTATATAATAAAAACTAATTATTTATTTTTATAATTAAAAATTTAAATATTATATCGTTACATAGCTATTTATATGCTATAAATCATAAATTATAGTTATAATTTTATTACATTGTCGGAAAAAGTTTTATGTTCACCTATTTTTTAATGACTGATAAGTTTTATTTATTTTAATTATGACAGAGCTAAACATTTTTCTCTTTAAAATGTTGAATGC
>NC_046661.1:68799298-68807879 GCF_010883055.1 Belonocnema kinseyi
CAAGCCGTGCGGTTGCACAGAGCGCCATGGTTGAGGGGGAGGGAGCATGCGATTTTACTCCCTGCCTTCCTCGACCTGTGTTTTCAGGTTTCTGGAAAGGTGGCAACTTGGTACCTGTTTGTTCAAGTCTAGTCTTAAGATCCGTAATAGCTTTTTCACTTATCCATTCAAAGATCTGAACTAAGATTGTCTTTTGATGATTATTTCTTACGATACTTTGTAAATTTATAATAATTATTAATCATTTAATACTATTTCATCTAAAAGTAGCTAATGCCAATTTCTTAATGAAGCTTTACATTCTTAATGTAATAGTTACCATATGATTTTATTAAAAATGGTTAATGATCTAGTAGGTCAAAGTATGTCCATTCAAAAATGTGCACTAACTTATTTAAGTCCAATTGATTTTGACTTAAATGGGTTTTATTAAAAGTTTACATTATTGAAACTTAAAATGACATAATTAAAAGAACGGTTAAATGCCATAGAAATAGGAACAATTTCACAGGTTTCGCAAAAACTTCGCATAGATTTAAAAGATTTTATAAAGTCTTCTATTATTCGACAATTAAGATTTCAAAGATTTCGGGTCGATTTAAGAGACTGCATAAAGACTTCAATCATTTTAAAAAGATTTCATGAAGGTTTTATTAAATTAACAAATAATAACGAATATTTCAAAAGTATTTCAAGTAATTTGCGAAGACTTTTAAACAATTCACAAAAATGTAAATGATTTCCCAAAGTTTTCAAAGATTTCTTAGATTTCGCCGAGATTTCAGATTGATTTGAAAGATTTTCAGATACCTTTCAAATATTTCACAATGATTTTTAAAGAATTTACCAGTATTTCACAAAGAATTAAATGATTTCCCAAAGAGTTCAAATATTTCAGAAAGACTTCAGATAGATTTCAAAGATTGAACCAAAGACTTCAATAATTGCCTAATGATTTTGCAGAGATTCTGAGAGAATTCACTAAGATTTTAGAAAGATTTTACCAAATTTTCAATGATTTCCCAATGACTTTAAAAGATTTCACAAAGCTTACAAATATTTCACAAAGATTTAAAATAGATTTCAAAGATTGAATAAATCATTCCAATGACATCCTAATGATTTTACAAAGATTTCAAACATTTTGGAACGATTTAGGATATGTTTCGAAGATTTCACAGATATTTCCATTATTTTACAAAGACTTCTATTATTTCACAAAGTTTTCAAATTTCTCAAAAATTGTAAACATTTTGAATAGATTTAAAAAAGTTATTTCGCAAAAATTTAACGAAGAATTTACAAAGGTTGCAATAATATCTCAAAGATTTTATGAAGAATTTACAAAAATTTCAAATATTTCGCACAGGTTTCGGATAAATATAAAAGTATTCGGAAAGGCTTCTATTATTCCACATAGATTCCAGATAAATTTCAAAGATTAAACAAAGCAAGAAAAAATTGATAGGTTTTTATATCCTACGATCGGATGAGTTTAAGCAAAGATATTATTATTAGAATAAACTTTATTCTAAGAACTGGAGGTAATAAATAAAAAATTATCTTTATTATGATAACATTTTCTAGTTAAGAAAATCATTAAAGCCAAAGCTTAGTTAAATAATTAATTTCAAAGGAGTAGATTTGATACATTTTTCTTAATTTATTATTTTATTATGTATTATTGTTATCAACTCCGATCTTCTCTACCGACTTTATCAAATTGTACCCAGTCTTACCAAGTGAGTAGCAGGTAAGCCACCTTTCATTTTAGTTCCCGAAAAATAACAATAAGGCAAACAGGGCGCGCTTTTGGACCTTGAATTTTAGTTCCCGGAAGGCTAAGGCAAACAGGGCACGCTAAGGTAATTCGGTCGAAATCAAATACACGGCATAAGCAATCTCCCACCACATCTCTGCTTAATGCATTTCTTTTTATTATTATTAGTGGAAGCTTCTAATGTGTCCCCTAAGGGTTTACATTTTTCTTACACCTTCTCTATTCCTTTACACACCCTCCACACACTTACTTGGTGGTGGAAGGGGGACCTACAGTTTAAGGTGGGTTCCGAACCACCAAGAGCAACAGCTTTAAGTACTTAGAGAAAACCTTTTTCTCTAGAGGTACCGGTCCCACGACTTTCCGGAGATGAACAACTCCCTTGCTAGGCTAGTGTTCACCACATGGGCCACCGAGACTCTTCCAGAGTGCGAGGCGGGAATCGAACCCGCAAGCCGAAGGAGTGGGTCCAAAGCCTACGCTTTAGCCCCCACGACCATCGTCCCACTTTATTATTATTACATATTATACCTTTTTAACTTGTAGAAAATTACAAAATAAGTAAACAGGAGGTCTAATTTAGCAGGTAAAGAAAACATTTGACTCTAAGGGTAACTTTTCTCGGAAGTCGAATTTGAATAAAATGACGAATTAATTTGACACATCGAGTTCGTATCTAGGTTCTCAACCAATCGAATTTGCCGTAAACCAACGAAGCAGCTAAAATCGAATCCTATGCAAAATATTAATTCCACCATTAATTAAAAAACAGGCCCCCGTGAAAAGGTACCCTAAAACCCCTTTTCCTGTAAGAAATGAATTAATTACTGCTTTTTACTGCGATTATTGGTAAATTTGTGATATTACTTGGTATTACCAATTACTTCCCATCACTAATGATTACCGAAGTTTGATTCTTATTTTTATTGAATTTTAAATATTTCTTTGAATACCTACAAAAAATGAAACAGATTTACTTATTTATAACGCTGATAGAACAAAATTTAAAAATGTCGCTAGCTAAAGATTTTCTTTAGAAAAGCCAATAAACTCTTGGCAGCCTGAACATTAAAGGCAGGTGATACATAGAAAATGATAGATTTTACCTGTTTTAGGTTCCCCCGGCTTTTTCCCTAGAATAATAAATATTTTGTCTTAAAAATTTGGGACATGATAGCGAAAATCCTAACGGACGTCCCCGCACACATTTTGTGTGGGTTAATTTAAAAAATTTTAATTTTGCTAAATTTGATTAATTTGTGTAGCGTTTAGGAATTAGTATCGATTTTATAAGTGTTAGATCTTCCCGGCTTTTTCCCTACAATAATAACGACTTTGTCTTCAAAATTTGGAGAATGATAGCAAAAATGTTAACGGACGTCCCTGCATACTTCTTTTGTGGGTCAATTCAACATTTTTTTATTTTGCTACAGATGCATGTGTGTGTATTTCGAGATTATGTGTGTTATGATTCTCTCCCATAATTATTCTTGAGTGCTACCGACAGAATCGGTACGACAGAGACCTACATTATCGGAATGACAGAGCTGAAAAACTATCCTAACCTCAAAATAGTACACATGCATACGATTTTTATTTAGCACAATACATTTTTTGTTATTATCCCGCAAAAAAGAGTCCGGGGACGTCCGTTATTATATTTTATATCATCTCCGAATTCAGTTCAAAATTATTTTTTTAATTTTTGTGGAAAAAAATCCGAGGGAACTGTACTCGATTGGTCACACGATGAAGTGTCACATGTCCTTAAAGAGAATTACATATTTTACACCTAAATTTGACAATATTTTGCATAAAATATTAGTGAAATACGATAAATGTTCACGATTTCGGCTCAATTCCAACCACTAGTGCTTTTACCCTTACTTTCAATAACAGTTTTAATCAAAATAATTTTTGCTTGGTTTGCAATAATGTTAATGTTTTCTATTCGGGTTTTCGAACTTTGAAATCAAAATAATTTTCTATGGGCAAAGACAGTATGGTGGTTCGAAGTAACATTTGTTAGAATGAACAATTAGAAAAACTTAGTAATGTGTACATGTTTTTTGAGCAAGCTAGCATTTTTCGGAAAATGAGCAAAAAACGTTGTTTAAAATAATTCTTTTTTGTACTCCTTTTGGGATGACAAACGCATTTTCGATCAAAAATGATCAAGTCAGATATAATAGGAAAAGGTTATGTTTTTAATATACCGAATAATTTTGAACTGCAATAAGAGATATGAAATTGTACCCATTTATGTCAGGGCAAGGTAAAACTGCTAAAACTAATTAAATATGAGTCGGCATCTAAAAAAGAACAGAAAATAAAATTTTTGAAATGTTTAATATCTTCTGTTTTCTTTTTTGATTTGAATTTTCAAAATAGCTTTCCTATTGTTTCAAAAATTGTGAAAGATTTGTATAGGTAAGGTAAATCTCCCAGTACTCGTGATGCTCCTTTTAATCGTAAAACTTCTTTATAATTTGAATATATTATTAAAAATATTTTAAAAGTAATATTTGATGAAAAATCCCGTTTATCTTTAGCATTTTATAGTATAAAATAAAAATTACATTCACTGAAATTTCAATAAAAATAAGTCTTCTGTTTTTTTGTTAGTTGCATATAGCCCCGTGCGAATCAGAGCTAAAAGTGGGATAACTCTTGACCGGAGAAAAGTAGTTGGTAAGGGGGAGGGGGCGCCAACCGATGGGGCAAAGGTAACTTTTCTTATATCATGGCTAGTATTTAGCAATTTTCGTTCTACTTTGAATTAAATAAATCTATTATATTATAGAGATAGCGTTCCTTACTAAAATCTTGAAAATTGACGTTGTAAAAGAAAAATTATACAGAAAACAGTTTTTACCACGAAAGAATGAAAGTTCCGCTAAGAGAAATGTGACAGAGAAAACAATATAACACAATGTGCTTATAATAATTAGACGTAATTTAAGTCCAAAATATATTAAATCTTATAAATAATTCAGGCTTGGCCAGAGGGGCAGGCCCGACGAAAATAATATTTAGAAATGCTTAGGTGATACACGTGTCACAAGTTTCGTCGATAAATGATCGGCAATGTAAAACAGCCACTTATCTTGTGGGCTACATGGAAGAAACTATTGAATACATGGACATAGGAAACAAGGGACTAGGCATGCCATCTTAACTTGGGCGAGCGGGGTTGAATCCACGGGAGGGGGGAGAATTCCATGAGTGGGGAGATCCGCCATCTTACGATGTGTCATTTGATTATGCGCACGAGCGTTTTTGCCCACAAACTGTGCATGAAAATATAAACATGTGGGCGCTGCCATGTTTGTCGCGGGACATCAAAAGGTGGCGGACCTCCCCCCCTCATTTCATCACCCCCGCAATGGCATGACTAGTCCCTTGTTTCCTATGTCCATGATTAAATATTATTATTCTCAATCCGGTCGGTAAGCAGGTCTCTTGTATTGGTACGGTAGAAACATTGTGTGAAGTCCGTTTCTAGTAGAATGTCAACGAATAAGAGGTTATATTACAGCTTTCTCTAGTTTTGATCAAAATAACTTATATTTCTTGCTGGATATGTTTAAAGGTAATTTTTCTAGTACATAAAATACCACAGAAGCAAACCAACATATTTTCCTATCTTTAGATGTTTACATTTTCATAAAAAGCAGCGGTCGGCTTTACCCTCAGGTGGGGGGCGCGCGCGACGCTGTTTACCTATAGAACCGACTTGATACAAAATGCTTGGTGAAAATAAGAAGTGATATTTTGTAACAGTTCGACTGTGATTTTCTGCGTTTTTCTGGCGGAAGAATAACGTTAAATAGTTTTAGCTTCTATTAAGGAAAAAATGGTAATATATTTCAAAAATTTGAAAATATATGCGATTTAAGAAATCGAAAAGAACGAACAATTTTTAAAAAGTATTAAAATAATCTGTAAATATTTTCAATGTTATTCGTTTCGCTATAAAATGTAGAAATTATCGCTTGTTTTTGCAAGAAAACTGTGTATACATATTAATGCGGATAAATAATACTAACAATATTTAAATTTTTCAAACTTTTAAATTAATTTTTTGCTTAATTTCCCGCAATTTTAAATTTCTTTAGTTTCACTTGTTTTTAATTTTTTCACCATTTTGTCATTTATCTTTCCTCACTCGATGTTAAAACTATTTAACTTTATTTTTATAGGCACTTATATTATCATCGTACGAATTTTCTCACTTCAGAATAATATTAGCACACTTGTCCAATCCAAAGTCCATACCAATCTCTTTTGTGGATCTCTCGACGATATTTTAAGAACTCTGAAATTGGCAATGACTAGAAAGAAGTATAATGCGAAAGAGCAGAAGGCTTATGGTGCAGCCCTAAAAACCGCACCTCTCTGGAGAGGTTGAATCGAAAGCTTTTCGGCAGTTAATCCATGCCATCGACAGGGCGCGCTGGCTAGCTACTGTATCTTTTCAGATGCACCTGTCAATTAGTAGGTTCTCTTGATAGCCTTCTACACCTTTTTTAGCGCCACGTTGTTTGTACATTTCTCTGTAAAGATCTTATACAGCGTGTTCAAACAAGTTATTGTCCTGTAATTCTCTGGGTTGAACATGACGCTTTTCTTCGGTAGGAGTATATTGCGTCCTAACACCAGACACAGCAGAATGGGCGTTTCCGACTTTAAATGCTTCTTCCACTAGAAGTTCTTGATACTGCCTGGTCCTGCTGAGGAAAAGTTCTTCATGCCTTAAGTAATTTTTTCACCTCTTCAGCAGCGACTGATGGACCTTGCTCCTCAGATATTATGAGGTTGTGACAATGCTTCTTGAAGCGGATGATATTTTTAGTGTTTTCTTTCAATTCACCAAAAAGTCTCTACCTCATCGGGCTTGGGTGGTTTTTTGACAGGAACAGGGAGATCGCTGAAGAGGCGCGATGGGTCAGCGACAAACTGTTGATTATGCCTGGCCCATCTCTCTCTCTTTCTTCTGCATTCTCCTCCTTCCACCAGGTAACAATAATATTTTGTCAACAATCTGCTGATTGATTGTCAGCAGCTTTAACTTGTCCCGTGTGTGATGGGAGATCCAAAGTTCGTGGGCGAATTTTCAAACCCTTTCCGTGAAAGGCCTACCAAATGTAAATTATTTTAAAAACCCCCAACTCTATGATCCACAACTTTTCTGTGGTTTAGTGGTGCCATTGTTGCTCCCACGAGCAGTTAGGGAAAGGGTTCATCCATCCTTGCAGAGCACCGCGTGCCGAAAGCTGAATGGCACCTGGGTGAAGTGTCTTAAGCGACGACTCAGAGATAACGGGAGACCCCAAATAGTGTGCAGTCTTATTCTCGCTAGCGGGGCCCTATAAGGATGAACGAACCTTTTTCCTAGCTACTCGTGGAAAAAAATGACACCAGCAAACTACCAACGGGTCGGCACACATTCCTAATTACCCTAGAATTTGGGATGTTAACAATAATTTAGATCGAAACACGACGACAAACCGGCGAAACATCCACATTGAGTAGACGAATCAACTTAAAGATAACTTGATGGACTGCTCCGATGCCAGCATTATCCATGTTCATGGAGGCCTCATGGTGCGTATGCACACTCTGTGGTGCCAGAAACATCCTTCAGCGAGTTTTGCAAGTATTTGCAAAATGAAGCTGCCTAGCTCTCGAAAACGCGCCGAAGAGGCGCGATGGGTACGCGAGAAACTATTGCCTCTCATTGACTCAGCCCTCATGGCTCACCCTCTCCTGAAAACCCTCTAATTTTGTCTGAATTGTCTGAATTCCTAGAAAAAATAATCTCTAAATTTGAGCCAAATCGATTAATATTTACCCATACCCCAAAGATCACGAAGTTTCCCATTGATTTAACATGGGAAAAAGGCAACTTTTTCTTAGTATTTGCTTTAAACGCTCATCATCAGATAATAAGAAGATGTTGCCTTTTCCCATGTTAAATCAATTGGATCCTTCATTTTTACTAATCATTTAATCATTTTTGTAGGAAATAAGATTTTATATAAGAAAGCTTAACTAACTTGAACATTCCAAAATTTCATTTTACGTACAAATTACTAAATTAAGCCATTTTTTGTTGTTGAAGAAATACTTCTATTCCAATTCAGGAGTACCGCTAAGTATTTAAAAAATATTAAGTGCTAGTATTTATGAAGTGAAATGATGCAATTGAATCTTGACGTAGAGCTTTAGTCCAGAAGTAACAGTTTTGGGTTAGCATTTGTACCTTCATTTTAAATATAAATAATCTATCATGTTAATAAAAAGAAAATTAAAATAATGAATAACTTTACCGTATGTTTAACAACGAGACCCGTTGAGCAAATAGGGCAAGCTCCATTCTCCTTCGTCTTCAAAAATAAGTTCTCCTTGTCGGTGGGCAGAATTTTTCCTTCAATGATACGAACATTTCCTTCTTTTGCTTCACTAACTGCAAAAAATATACCAGGTAAACGTTTTGGACTAAAGGTTAGTCAAGAGATAGAGAATTTTGGCAGTAGATAGAAATTCATACGATAATAGTGGAGTTAGATGTTTTACTTTCTGCCTTGGCGGTCAGATGTGCATTTATGTTGGGCGCCGAAATACCAGTATTTTGTATTCTACAGTTATTAGTGATGGGTCAAAAAAATGTATAAAATTTGGTTTTTACGGCGCCAATTAAAATTTTGAGTGATATTCCGGTTAATACAATAACGGACATTTTTGTTTTAAACATGTACAAATCCTTTTAAAAAATTATATCGATTTTAACATGCTTCT
>NC_046661.1:68807906-68817116 GCF_010883055.1 Belonocnema kinseyi
TATACATCGAATTAGAAATTTTCACATAATCGCCATTTGACTTTACTTCATCGAGTGGCACCAAATGTACGGGACAAAACTTTATTTTTGTAATCTCTTCATAATAAAAAAAAAATTATTATCAATTTATTAATACATGACTAATTTTTGAAAAATAAAATATGAATTTTAAATACACTGTTTTGAGAAGAATGGATCTGTATTATTAAGGGCCCTGGAAATCGGGTTTAAAACGCAAATATAAGATTCTGGCCAAAGGTGAAGCCATTTTGTCTGATTTTGTTTGTATACTCATATGATTATAAAGACTCTCGGTAAAGGGCGCTTTTATCGGAGAAAATTCTATTTTTCATGTAACAACCGAAAGTAAAAAACGCGCCTCCGTAGCATCGTTGTAGTACAGTGTTCTGCTATTCAGCGACGCAGAAGCAGATAAAGCAATTGTCGAAGTCTGATTTTTCTTTTGTCACTATAGGCCACGCTGGAGTTTTCTTTGGGCGACCCTGTTAAGAACAGCAAAAACTGCTATCTGTTATGACTTCAGTTGACAGATAATTAACGCCCTCTATAACCAACATTGATTTATTCAGGGGTGAACTGACCGTAAACAAAAACTAGGGGCCCATACCAAAATAAGTTCCGAAAGGTTGAGCGTGGATAATATCATGAAATGCAGATATTAGGTAAAATCAAATTGTAAAAAATATAATATGACAAGTAAATGTAACGAAAAACGGTTTCTTGTAAGCAATCCCCCCACGGATTCATGCATATAATATATAATAGGAAGATTATACAAACATGCAAGATATTAATAATATGTATCGCCTAATTTCCTCCGAAAAATATCAGATTTATTCGCTGACAGATTCTACAATTTGAGATAAAGAAACTACCAGATTTCAGATGAATTCGGTTAATAGATCTACAGTTGCAGACTCAATTAGGGGCGCAGCGAACTGGCTAGCAAATCTTTCAGAAGTTACATATCATTATAAACATAGATTGCACATAAATTTTGCATGTTTGCAAACCTCAGAGGCTGTCCATAATAACCGATTATAGAAGTCTAGTGTTCCATTTCCTTGACCCTGAGAATTTTTGTAAATAATCTTGCAAATTTTAATTTTTAAAACATACACTGAAATCGTTTTTTTATCCGCTCTCAATTATATCCTCTCGCGCTTATACCCCTGCTATAACTCTCATTTATATCCGCTTGGCATCCACCACCTCGCAGTACCACGTAGCGATGCTGTCGACCGATATTTCCCGATATCGACAAGATCCCGACTCGATCCCAGCCTCCGGTATCGGGTCTGCATCGTGTCGGTTTTAGCTCGACTCGATTTTTGATCGGCAAGTTGTTATATCGGCTCGGGATCGGGTCGGGTTTTTGATACTCCTTCGGTAGATGTGCTCTTCTCACTTGAACCTAAAGCGCTCGGAAGTCACTGACAATGTTTTTTGTGGTTTCTCACCACCTAACTTGACTTTCACGGCAATCTGTGCTCAGTGCGCTGCAGTGTTTGTGACGTTACGACTGTGCCGTGGAGTAGGACTGTTGCCTGTAGCCACATCTTTCAGACTTTTTTTTTTTTTGCTTTTTACACGCTTATTTAATTTCTTGCGACTTTTTGAAGGCTTGTAATGTTCTTAAGCTTTCTGACTATCGTGTGATCCCTTTCGCATGTGTGCGCGTAATTTTGGCGTCAAAATTTTTTTGCGCCTCTTCTATGATGCCGCGTTAAGTTCAAGTAACGGCAGCGCGGGTGATAAGTATATCTCCCTTTGATGACTTCCACCAGTCGACTGCGAAATTGTCTCCCTATATGCCTCCTTTTTCTTCCGTACTTTCAGCGAAATTATTTTCAGGCTGCTTTTATATATTTTAACTATTTTCGTGGTCTTAGAAGTTTGTAAATTTGATCCTCTTTTTAGTCCACCCCTACATTATTCTGCAGCCTTACTAAATTACTTGCACACCCTGCTTGTTTTATTAATTATTTTATTTGGCTAGTTTACATACATTTTAGTTATTCATATTAATACTGATGTTTATCTTTGCATGCGTATGTTTAGCTTTACTTTAGGTTAACATGTTTGGGGGCGAGCCTCGTGAACTATTTATTGGGTAATCGGATATCTTTCCCCTTAATAAAAATTTCTTTACGTGAGTCACTCAGCTGAGCGCCATGTACTTTTTTGGAAGATCGACGGGTCTGGGTAAAAATTTGACCTAGGGGGACCCCAAAACAACACCTATAGGTAGAGGTTTTCGGAAGGACCCTTTTCCCGGAGCCCGTACTGTTGCGAGGATGGCGGGTGTGCCTAGGGCTAACACACTCATCAACTGTGGTGCCACTGGGTCAATACTGATCTCCCTTGCGCCTAAGCGTTCGCCTCCCAAAAGAGCGAACAATAAAAAAAAAATCGTCGCTTTCCTAACCAGCCAGAGGAGACCATGGGTCTAAAGGAATTTAAGAAGAGCAAGAATAAGGTTCTCCTTCTTCCACTTTTTCCTCGATTAAATCTCCTCCTTTCCCTTTCTCGCTTACAGTTGAGCGAATAGATGAGACCACTTCTCCGAGGGATTTATTTTCTTCCCTTGTGTCTTCCCAGAGGAACGATACTAAGTATTCTGGGCCGGCTGTTCCTGATTTGCAGGACAATATCCATCCGGTGTTTCTCCTCTGGGCTAGGGACCCGGACTCCACCATTATTCGCTTTTCTGAGTCCTTTCCCCTTCCCTACATTGTACTCATGGAAAATTCGAACCCTAACAGGAGTATGCGCAGTTATGATGCCCTCGCCCTTGCTGATTCTATTGACGCAGTTATAGATGGGGTAGGAGAATTTTAGGAATGGTCTAAATCAAGTCAAGATTTTCTGTGACGGTTGGAGGGATGCCAATCTCTGCTTGGCTCTCCTGACCGTAAGATTGGAGGTCACAGGCTCTTTATTCCTATATCTTTGATTAGGAAAAAGGCCTTATCAGAGACGTTGCTACCTCTTATTCTGCGGGTAATATCTATAACCGTATTGACCCATCCATTAAGGAAGCTGTTCTTGCGGTTAGACTTAGGTTAGTTAGGAATTCTCCTTATCAGTCGGGAGAGTTCCCCGTAGCATCTTTCTTTCTGGCTTCTTCTTTGTCCTCACTCCCGTTATTCCTCTTCCACGTATATGCTTTAGGTGTCAGAGTTTCAGACATGTTGCTGACCAGTGTAGAGGTACCAGACCGGTCTGTGAGTTCTGTAGAGAATTCGGTCAAACAAATGAATGCCCTAACAAGCTCATTGACGCCCGATGCGCCAACTGTAGGGGCTCACACCTGACTTCGTCAAGGACATGTGCGGTCTACCAGTATGAATTTGAGATCATGAGATTCAGGTGCTGGAACCACTATGGTTTCGATCGTGCTGAGGAGCCTCTTCAGTCTCGGGGTATTTTACATCAGTTTCGGAAGCCCCCGCATCCGCCTCGCGGTGTGGAATTAGTTAATGGCTCTGATTTTCATAATTTCTTCAGTGTAGAGGAGATTGTGGACAACTTTATTTATGTGTCTTAAGCGAATATTGACTCAATCAAATCACTCCTGGATAATCCTCTCTACGGTGCTCAAGGCCATGCGCCTTCTGATAACATTGAAGCAACCATTGGAACGCCTTGCCCCTCCATCCCCCCTGACCATCGGTTTAATGTACCTCTTAGACAGAGATCTAAGACTCACTCGCTTTAGCATTGTTCCTTTTTGACTCGCTGCTAGTTTTTCATAACTTGTTGTTTGATAGCCAATTATTATTATTATTATTATTATTCATTAAGTTTTTTTTTTTTTTTACTTAACTCTTACTTATTCGAAGTTTATAGTTTTAAGTTTAGTGCTTTACTTGATGTTTGTTTTCCTGAGCAAAGACTTGTCGGCCTTTCTAAACAATGATCATGATGACTAATACAAAATTCTGAAAATTTGCTAACTGAACACCCATATTAGTGTATGTAGGAAGGAAGCGGAAATCTCCGCAATGTTGTCCGAATTTCACCTGGATATTTTGTGTGTAACTGAGACTAAGCTCACCTCTGATTATGTCTGTGAATTTCCCGGCTATGTCACCCACAGATATGACCGTTCTCAGGGTAGAGGTGATGGCTCTACTATATTAATTAGGAAAGACCTACTTTTTAGTTCATTGGATCTACGCGGTTATTGGCTTAGTGAAATTGATGTGGTTGAGATCATGGTCTCCAACTCGCTTGGATATGTTGCTGTTTTTCAGTTTATTCCTCTCCGCTTGTCACTTTAGGCTATGATTCTTGGTGTGATCTAATTGGCTGTACCGATGGCTGTGATGCTATTCTTTTATGCAGAGATTTCAATTCCCATTCCCCTGTGTGCAGTTTTGTGTCGGAAAATGCGGGGGGCAGAGATCTATGCCGTGCTGTCTCTGATCGGGATTTGATTCCACTGAACGACTCCTGTCGAACATTTCTCTCCTTTCCTGGTAGATCTGGTGCGAATTTGGGCGATTTTTACTTTGGCTTAGTAGTAAATAATATGAAAAATCGTATTGCGTGCGATGGTGCCGCTTATAGAAACTATTTTCAACCTTCATTCAATTTAGAAATGTTTTTTCATGAAAAAGAATATATTTCTTAATATGTGGCAATGTTGGATTGTTTATTTAAAAGGGTCAAATATGAATAACATATTGAAAAGCGAGCAACTTCCAGCTGAATTTTTTTAAATAGAATGTATTCGATTACTTTTTCAAAATTTCAGAGTGAAGATTTTCGGCATTGCACTAAACAAGAAAAATATTGACAGACGATATTGTTGGAAGGCGCTTGAATTTTCAACCAAGAAAGATGCATTTTTTACCACAAACAATAAATTTTCAATCCAAAGACTAATTTTTAACAAAATAGTAAAATTTTCTATGAATTATATGAATTTTCTTTATGTATAATTTGTTCATAAAATAAAAAAATATTAATGCATAGGAAAACTGTTTCATTAAACGTATTTCGGAATATAATTGTAAGAAGCTAAGAAGAAACATAAGATTTATTTTTGCTTGAAAGAGCATTAAATGTGCATTTGCTTATATGATTTGTTCGTAAAATCAACAAATTGATGGATTCTACTAAGAATAGGCTATCTTTTCGTTACCGTTAAGAATTAGGCTAACTTCATTTTGTATGAAATTTAGTAAACACGTAGGAGTGTTAAAATCAATAAAAATCTTTTAAAATTTCTTGTTTTGAAAGATATAGGAGCCTAAATTACATTAAAAACTGTAATACAAAATGCTGGAGTTTTGAATTCGTAGAAAATGTTTCGAAAAATAATAGGTTATTTATTCCTCCCGAAAACTTAGCTAAATGAAGTTAGCCTAATTCTTAACGGCAACGAAAAGATAAACTATTCTTTGTAGAACCCATAATATGAATGCATAGCTACATTTTTTAATATAATTTGAGCAATTTCAGATGAAAAAACGATTTATTTTTGCTTGAAAAAGCACAAAATCTGTATTTGTTTATATAATTTTTTTGTAAAATTAACAGATATTAATGCATAACTAAATTTTTTAATATGATTTGAGCAAGGTCAGATGAAAAAAAGATTTATTTTTGCTTGAAAACGCCCAAAATGTGCACTTGTTTATCTATAGTTTGTTAATAAAATAAAAAAAAATATTGATGCATAGGAAAACTTTTTTATTAAACGTAATTCGAAATATAATTGTAGGAAGGTAAGAAGAAAAATAAGATTTATTTTTGCTTAAAAAAGCATAAAATGCGCATTTCTTTATATAATTTGTTCTTAAAAACTGTTTATATTTTAATCTATTTTCTCTATCGCTATCGCTCTTTACTCAGATTTTTTCGTAAGTTATTATAGAAAGTCTATGAATTTATTGTAATAAATTCAAAATTTATTCTGTAGTAAAAGAAAAACAATATTTTCGTTAATCGCATTATTGTGAGCCATGACAAATAGTCTTACACTGTATACAGGTCGTAGTTGCGCTCCCTGTCGGATTTTTTCGGTACTAACAATTTGAAGTATATAATTCGGATGCCATCCACACAAAAGCTCGGAAGTTGAATAGCACTGGGTGTCGCTGCCTTATCTTAATTGTTTTTATCGGAATAGTACGCAGGGGTTATATCTTATAGAACGGAAAAGCCAGACATGTGAAGGATGTGGAGTTACTAATTGAGGTTAAGATGTCATCAATATTCATAAAAATTTTTAAAGAAATGTATGGAGTAAACATCAAAACTGAACGTTACTTATATACTCACTTTCTTTTAATTTTCTTGTTAGCGATAGTGATAAATGTCTTCTCTCCCCAAAAGCAATGTTTTTGCCAATGACCGCGACCAGACGACAAATCGCGGCCATGTTTCAACCTGTAATGTGATGGTATAGAGCAGGGGTCTTCAGCGAGGGTAAATTTGGTCACAAATACTCATTTGCATGATGTCTCGTTTCCACCATTACGCCGCCTCACTCAGCACGGAAAAATTCCTTCTAACTTTTACGATAAGTACAGCAAGAAGCCACAAATAAATAAGAAGAAGATGAGTAGAAGTTCGTGGTGGTGGAGGCGAGACATATGGCAAATGAGTATTTTCGGCCGAATTTTCCCTCGCTGATGAGCCCTGGTCACGGCTTCGCTGAAAAATTTTCAGGTTGAACACAAATGCCAAAAAAATCTGTCTGGATTACTTTTTTCTACAAAATGCACAGATTAAGAAGTTGTTTTACTCGAAATCCTAACTGCTCGGTTTAAAAAATGGCACTAAAAAGTTACTTTTTCATCATTTTAACATTTTTTCCTCAATTAGCTTATTTAGCCGTTTCAAATTGGATTCGATTTTAGTCAGTGAAATTCGCAAGAATCGAATATCTTATCATGATTTTTTACGTAAAACTGTCTGGTTTTTATCGAATCTTAAGTCGGAATTTCAAAATTTTGCAGTACTAATTATATATCATTAAAAAAAAACACAAAAAAAAGATACAAAAATTTTGCTGACTGAAGTTTTTTTAAGCTTTACTTTTTGTATGAAGACTTTTCTGGTACTTTTCCAGGGTGACATTTATTACTTGGTTGGTTATAATTTATTACAAAACCATTCTTTCGGTACCCTACATTAAGTTTATTATTTATAAATATCAATTTTTCAGTATATTATTATTGAACGAGACTCGACAATTATGACTATATTTGTTACTTTCAACAACATACTGTAATTTGAACAAAGACTGAAACATTATTTTGTGCTCTTAATATCAAATTTTATCTAAAAATGGTTGTTTTGTAAAATTGTAGTAAAACTTACAAAATTCTAAATTTTATTTTATAGACACATTTAGATTCAGATAGTATGTGATGATTTTTTATGCTGATTCTATCAACATCATTCTTTATTTTTTAACGTTTCTTCATTATTTTAATTAAATCAGTATCAAATAAAATTTTATATTAAGAGCAAAAAATGTTAAAATAATGAAAGTCACTTTTTAGTGCCATTTTTAAAACCTAGCAGATATGATTTCGAGTTAAAAAACTTCTTAAACTGTGAATTGTGTAGAAAAGTCATCCAGGTAGATTTTTTTTGGAATTTTGTTGAACCTTAAACATTTTTCAGCAACACCGTGTGGTATAGAGCATAATCACCGTATGTACATAGAGTTGATTGTCTGGAATTCCCAAATGGAAATTTAGAAGACACGACAGTGCTTTAAAATTAGACTTAAAAACTGATTGCGAATAAGTCGGTGTTTGATCCGAACAATTTGGAGCAGAGTAAATGATTAAAAAGTACTTTTTGAAACCAATAATTGTATTCGTAGGTACTGCCCTACCAATAGAAATCTCAAGAGTATGCTAAAGATTCTGAAGGCTCTGAGAAATTCTCAACAGACACTCAGATACCCGGCAAGATAGCTTGCATTTAAAAGTATTGGGAAATTTCATGCATCCAGTGGTAACACGACAAATACTGAATACTTCCAGATCCCCTTTTTTCCTTGCGTTGTGAATCTATACAACAGTAGAAGTTGTCTCGTAAGTTGAATCCCTTTCTGTACCCAGCGTCGAAAATATTTTTCTGAATATTTTTGGATGTCACAAAGCAACCAAGAAATAGAAAAATTTATCCCACACAGATAGCTGTGGTGAAAAATAATATTTGAATTTTTTATCATGATTATATATTTTTGTAATTATAATATTTTGAACAAAGCGAATATTTTACGATAGAGATGTATTATTGTTTACAATCCTACAAGATTTTGCAAATTTCATGCTTTTAGAGAGCATCCTAATGCATCAAACGAAAATGTTGTTTTTAATTTATTTGAGGTTACGCTTGGCAGGTCCGATTGGCTTTGAAAGGGCACACAGTGATAAATATGGGAAAAAATTCGAGCCGCGTGACGATTTTAATCAAATAATAAAAATTGGTTTTCTATTCTTCTCTAAAAATGTTATATTTAATATTTCCAGTAAGAGAGTTGTTATAAATACCCTTTTATATTTTTCAATTAACCATGAAACGACTTGCCTAAACATCAGTGGAAACTGTTCGAAAATAACGCAGGACTACAAAATATTTTCGGGAGTCTATACAGAGTTGACTAGGTGTACTATATGTTTTTTGGGTCGCTGAATACGAATTCATCCTCAGAATGACTCCAGCATATCAGGATTTTGATTAAATTAAAAAAAAAAAAAAAAAACCAACAAAAATTTAAAAATATATATGGATAGTTATAACAATTCTCTCACTGGAAATATTAAATATAACATTTTTAGAGAAGAATCAATTTTTTTTTATTTAATTAAAATCGTCATCTCATATTTATCACTGTGGGGCATTTTGTTATTTTCAGAATTTAAATATAAAGAAGTTTGAAAAGAATATCTTATTTTCGCCGCCTGGTGAGGATTAAGAAACTAAGGACAGAAAAGGAATTCTTAGGGATTCGAAATTTTTAATACCTTTTAATGTAAGCCTTCATACCGGATATATTTAAAGGTCCAGCTAGCTCGTTTAAAAATTAGAAATATAGTTTTTAAATTTCATAGTTAAGGGCATGTGACACAGCTAAATACCTATATTACCGACCACAGTTTTTCAGTTCACTGAATGTTTTTTTGAACCTAAGAACTTTTTTTGTAAGTAAAA
>NC_046661.1:68817216-68820800 GCF_010883055.1 Belonocnema kinseyi
AGCTTTGTACTTAAACGTAGTTTTCTTTCGGCTCTTGCATTTCTCAAAGTTTGAGACCGATATTTTATGTATAAAAAAAGTTCGAACGTTCAAAAAATGTTCGAGGTTCAGAAAAAAGATGAAATTATTTTCAGTGAAGTTTCTACCAAAATGCAGTACCTAAACGTACTTTATTGCACTCTAATACATTTTGCAAAGTTTCAGCTCGATATTCTATTTACAAAAAAAGTTCTCAGGTTCAAAAAAACATTCAGTGAACTGAAAAACTGTGGTCGGTAATATAGGTATTTAGCTGTGTCACATGCCCTTAACAGCCTAAAACATAATAATTCGAAATCTACGGGTTTCGATGATTTCAGTCCTACCGATAGATATCTCTAAGTATTTTCCAGCGAAATAGCCTGGCCCATTTCAGTCTATAAGCAAAGTCAATTTGAATGATTTAATCTCTGAGATAGTCTGAGAGATTCGGGTCCTTTTCAAGGTCCTTTTAAGAGTGGTGCGACAGTAACATAATGTTATTTTTCTATTCGTCACGTACCGGGCGGGCAGAATTATTTACAGTAGTTGGCCGTCGCTAACCCGACTCAACCTTTTTAAATTTCTCTTCAAATTATTAACACTTTTTTTTTTAATTGGTGAATTTTCTCATTATACTTATTTATAACTATAAGTTATATGCTAATATACAATTTTCTAGTTGAATTAAAAAAATGTTGTCTTTTTTGGCATATCTCATTCCATTTACGAGAAACATCGTATTACCCTACCGATAGAAATCTCCGAGTATATTCTAAATATTCTCTAGGGTCAGAGAAGCTTAGAGAAATTCTCCGCAGGCACTCAAGTAGATATATTTAAAGGTCCAGGTAGCTCTTTTAAATGTTTTAAAGGCTTTAAAATGCCCTTTCCGAAATTGAAATACGATCATAAATAACAAGCAGAGAGGCTGAAATTGAAATAAGAATTCGATCTTAAATAACAAGCAGAGGCTATATCAATCGAGTGGCCGACACTCAAGGGTCCTTTGTTAAGCTTTCGGACTAAAATTTAGAAGTCGATTTTTTTAATATCGTAGTTAACAGCCTAAAACATGATAATTCAGAATTTAAGGGTTTCGATGATTTCAGATATATAACTTTTTTTTTAATGCTTAAAATTGGAATTAATACGACGTTTCTCGTAAATGGAATGAGATACGCCAAAAAAGACAACATTTTTGAATCCAACTAGAAAATTGTACATTAGTATATGGGTTATAATTATAAATAAATATAATGAGAAAATTCATGAATTAAAAAAGAAGTGTTAATAATTTGAAGACAAATTTAAAAAGATAGAGTCGGATTAGCGACAGCCAACCACTGTAAATAACTCTGCCCGCCCGGTTGAACAGGATCCCAATCTCTCTGTCTCAGAGACTAAATCATTCAAATCGAACCTGTGGATAGTCTCAAACCGGTCAGGCTATTTCGCCTGAGAATACTCTGAGACTTCTATTAGTAGGGCAGTCACACGTAAACTTTTTTCTCAAATTTATTATTTTTTATCATTAATGTAACAAACTAGACTATTTATGAAATAACTTTTTCTGATTTAAGAATTTTTCCAGTTATATTTTCTTTGATACTTACCTAATAAAGAAATAATAAAATTCAAAAAGTAAGGTTATCTTGTTTCAGTGACACTGGTGCACTAATTCACTTACGGCGTTTTCATACCTCTGCCCAGTTATCCCAACTTTGGCATGTTGAGCTACTGCGCTTGCCCGGCGCAGCGACTGTCATTGGTTGCTGTTGGCGCGCGATTCAAGCCGAATATAATTAACAATAATTGAAATTAAATATATACTCATTGTAAATTGCACATTAATATAAAAAATTTCGTAAATTGTGATTTATGACCAGAAAAAATTAAAAACGCCTATATTTTTTAATTAATTGTTTTTTTTTTAATTCCAAAGACTAACTTATATTTCACTAACTAATTTTGAATGAATATATTTCTAACATTTAATATACTCTATATGAATATTTGCATAATTTCATTTACAAATTTCCATTGCAAAAAACAATCATACTAGGTAAATACCTGAAAATAACGTTTTCAACTGAAAACAGTTCTTCTTAAATCAGAAAAGTCACATTATGCCGCTCATAATGAGAAAAAATGAACAAAAATCATCATTGCTGATAAGAGAAATTGAGCCAGTGTCTACTAGTATCAAAAAAATGTGGCTATTCGTACCAAAATTTCGGTATAGATACGACTCAAACCCTTCTGAATCTTTCCGATGCGGCCTCTCAGATTCTTTCCTTTTTTCCGACAGGGATGCACCAAAACATCTCGGCGTGTCTCACCATTTAAAAAGTGATAATTATTTTAAAGATTTTAAGACGATTTTCAGAGGCCATAAGATTCTAAACTCAAAATTAAAACTCAGTTTGTTCCGAAGAGAATTACTTTTTTATCAAACCGTTTCCCTTTGTATTGAGTAACTCAACGCATCTCTGGTATGGATCGTACATTTATTTTTAATTCAGTATTTCATTTATTATCACTATCTCGAGCCCAGTAAGATGTAACAGTTTGTCGTACAGTGCTACTGTATGTGAGTTTAAGAGACCTCTGTTCCAGTGTGGATTTGAACATAAAAAATCTGCTCGCTACGCGGGCACATTCTCATCTCCTAGGGCGCACAACTGTTGGTTCTCGCGCTTCGCACTTAGTCTTTGCATTTGTTCCGCATTTGTTCCGCATTCGGGCACAGACCTTTTAAAATCAAAGGTGAACGGACCGACAACTGTAATTTTGTGATTTTGAACTCTCTTTTGTTAAAGCTCTTTTGGCCTTAACGAACACATTCTTATCACGTATCTCGTGCTTCGCACTCGATTTTGTCCAACATCTCAACTTTTCTACATTATACACAAAACTTTTATATCAATTATAATACATTTTTATGCAACTCTGCCTGGGATTGCTTATTAAAAAATTGCAAAATAAAAAGCAAATTGTATTTATCATGATTATTTTTGTATTTGTTTCTTATTTTGCTTTAAATTGTATTCTAAGCTGCTCTGAAACATGTATCATTTCAATAAATGTATATCATTACAATTCATAATATGCATAAAAATTGAACCATACTAATTCTTATTTCCTGGTTTAAAAATTTTTTATTTTTAATGTTGTTTTTTACGATTAAATAAAAACTACTACGCATCTGCATAGGGTCTAATACAGGAAACTATATAAGGGTCATGAAGGGTCCTGAATGCAATACTGATCATTACCTTCTGATCTCAAAAATTAACTTAGGTCGGGGTTGGAAAAAAAAGAGACCCAAGAAAGCAAAACAAACGCGAATCAAAATTGAGAACCTACAGAAACCGGATGTGCGAATAGATTTCCAAAATAAGATAATCGAGAGCATAGATAAGGCAGCATGGGAGGACCATATAAAAAACAAAGATTTAGATGGCGTCTGGACAATGTTACGGGATATCCTTGTTAGATGCACGATCGAAGTGTGTGGTACCGCAGTTGTAGGAAGAATGTCTGGTGATGCGTGGTGGAATGAT
>NC_046661.1:68820900-68822329 GCF_010883055.1 Belonocnema kinseyi
ACGTGTTATTTACTTAAATAGCACGAGAATTCTGGATCAATCTGAAAAATCTCTATCCCTTCCACACACTACTTCTTTCCCCTGCCGAGTGAGTCACGCCTATCCCGAAAGGGAAATGGCTTAATGGTGTAATAATAATAATAATAATAATAATAATATAGGAGCCTATGTTCTCTTTAGTCTTTTCTGTGCTTTTTCCAAAAAGTGCATTTTTGCATTTTTTATCTTATGTTTTACGATTAAAAGAAGATCTATTCGTCCAATCGAAAAATGATTAATAATAAATTTATGAATCTTTTTAGGTGAACAACTGTTGTCTGGTAATTTAAGTTCATACCTTGTTTCGTTTTTTTAAACAAATTTAATATTTTTATTTAGAATGTTATTTTTTACGACTAAAGAAAAAACTAACTGCACGGAGAAAAATGGATGTTCAAAAGTTAAATCTAGATGTTCTGGGTTACCATATTATATTTTTATAACTATAGGACAACAATGTAGATGTTCGAAGTTAGCATCTGTAGATCTTAAAATATGAAATGTTACCCCCTAACATTCAAAATGTTCTACTGAAAAATCCGAGATATTACATGTATGCGGTTATGTCAAATTAAGTCTGTAAATATTTGAGGAGTTTACTTATTTATGGTCATTTAAGGAATTAATTGATAACTTATTTGTGAATTTTAAATTAAACTTTAATGTTCGTACACGAACGAAAAAAAAAAGATAAGGGGTATAAAATGTCGACCAGATGATGCATTCAGTCAAATTGAGGTTATATTCAATATTTCTAATTCAAAATAAAAACGTGGATGAATAATCGGAAAGCGAATGATCTGTAATCTGAATTAAATATTCTATCTGTTTTAACTTACTTAAACTCAAATTTTATTTCAAATTTATAAACCTTCTGTCAAATGTGTTAAGTCAATAAACCTAAAACATAAGATCGTTGTTCTCTTCTTTAAACTTAAAAAAGTCGTTATCCAATTTCATCTAAGGACATCTAATTTTTATTCTTTGGAAATGTTCCAAAATAGTAATATTCCATAATTTTAATATTGAATATATATAGCTTTGAAATATAGTCGTGAAATTGCAATGCGCATGCGCTCGAACGGTTTTAACATCTGAATGTGTTTCAGTTTAACATAAAAATATTTCTACGCCTAACATCTCAAAAAGATGTTAAATGCTTGGCATCAATATCTGCGTATTAGGTGCTACAATCTCACCCTTTGCACATCTACATTTGAACATCCATTTTTCTCCGTGTGTCCTATTAAAAATTATAGCTCTTTTTTGGATGAACAATTTTTGTCTTATTTTTTTCGTAGCTTATATCGAAAAGTGATTCATTATCAATTTGTAGTTCGTTCCAGGGCGCGCAATTTGAGCTTTTTCACTTTTTTCGTATCTTGCATAG
>NC_046661.1:68822429-68829215 GCF_010883055.1 Belonocnema kinseyi
TTTTTCATATCATGCGTTGTTTGGCTTAAAATGTTCATTTCAGTTTGTTTTTTTGGATTTTGAAAATGCTCTAACTCTGATAATTTTCTTTTTATAGAAAAATGTCACGGGGATAAATTGTTTAAGTTTCTGAGTACTATGAACAAGCGTACATAAAATTTTTAAATCTTGAAAAAATGTGGTTTCGAAATTTCTTTGTATGAACAAATTTGGAATTTTCAACTTTTTGATCAAATTGAAAAAGTTGTTATCATAATCTTGTAGGGCTTTCAAAAAGCATAATCTTTTTCTTCTCCAGACTTTTTTTTCTTATCATGCGTTGTTTGGCCTAAATTGTTCATTTTAGTTTTTTTTTTTTTGATTTTGAAAATGCTATAACTCTAGTAATTTTTGATTTTTCGAAAAAAGTAATTAGGATAAATTGTTACATTTTTTTAACACTATGAATAACAATACAAAGAATTTTTGAATTTTTAAAAAACTGGTCTGAAAAATATTTAAAAAGTGTCCACTTTTTGAATTTTCATCCGAAATGGCTGGCTAACGAACTTGACCTTTAGTTTAGGACACTAAACGAGTGTACCAAAGGGCAATCTAATAGATTATTTTTTTCAAAAGTTATCGTGTTCACAGACAGACAGACATACAGACATACAAACAGATAGACACATTCGTAAAAACCTGTTTTTCGGATTCAGGGGGTCTCAAAATGTGGACATTTGACAAAAACTGGGTGGTGAAATTTAACACGAATATAATACGTTCTCTGATGAGAAGGTACAAATCATATTACAATAAGTGATAATAACACTGGTCATATGTTCGACTGATTAATCACAGTAAAATATATGGAGAAAAGTATTGCAAGAAAAAATATACTACAAAAAATCTTGATAAAGCAAAATATTTAACTGAAGAGATTATGAAATTACTTTAAGAAATTAATAAAAATAGATACTTACTGAAACTAATGAAAATGAAAGTTTTTACCATTATAGAGTTTTAATTTCTTTTTTAATTCTTATTAAATATATAGTGCATACATTTTCTTATAAAAATTAATTTGTTTAAAATGTTCAAATGGTTCAAAATCTAAAAAAATTAAGTTCTGAATTTGTTTATGAAATTTCTTTGTATAATAAATCATTATTGTAAATTTGCAAGGTGTCGTAGGAAAATGTGATTAGAAATATATTCTTTGTTGATTCCGTAAACAAATTAGGCCTATTTTTCAAAAAATGCCCAAACTATTAATTTGCTCATGAAAGTAGTTTAAATAATAAATCTTGAAAATGCGATTATTATAATTAATCGGAAAGACGTTTTTAATTAAATTTGTAAAAAAACTGACCCTATTCGTTTTAAAAATAGCCAAATTCTGAAGTTGTTATGAAAGTTCTTTGAATAATTAACCATTCTTGTAGATTTAACAAATACCTTAGGAAAGAGTCATCGCATACACAATCATAGTTAACTTCGTAAGCAAATTGTGTTTATTAATTGAAAAATACCCCACCTCTCAATATGTTTATGAAAATTGTTTAAATGGTTAATAATTATTATAAATTTACAAATTATCGTAAGAAATGATCATCGAAAGACAATCCTAGTTCAGATCTTTGAATGGATAAGTGAAAAAGCTATTACTAATCTTGAGAATAGATCAATTAGATCAAATAGATCAATATTAATTATTTATTGGAAATTCGATAATAAAATATTTGTATCAAATATATTTTTGTTTAATATTTAGTGTTAAAAATTATTTGTTTCAATTTAAAATTAAAATTATACAAAAATTTTACCGGCAAATTAATATAAAAAAACACGTGTTTTTTAATAAACATTTCTATTTTCCGGAAGAACTTTTGTAATTGAAAAAATACTATATACATTTTCAACCAAAATATCTTATCTTGTTTTAATTATTTTAATTTTAAAATTAAACAATAATGTTTAAACACTTCAAACATTAAAAAAGTTGTTTCTTTGGTATAAATATTTGATTATATCAATTTAAAAAAAAATATTTGTCAAAGAAAAATGTTTCACCACTTGTTTATCTCGAAATTTTATTCTATAATAGTTTAAAAAAAATTAAAGATATGATTTTCTAAGAAATTTTTTTTTTATTTCTTAATTAAAAAAAAAACTGTACCGAAAACCTGGATTAGGCTTCAGATTTGAAAAAAAGCAGTGATATGCCAAAGATATAATATCTTTGGATATGCATACATGTCAAACTTTTCTAACCTCAAAAAATCTTTCTACTGTTTTACCGTCATATTTTACGAAGAATGAGAAAACAAGAATTCGACTTCGTAGCACGGTGAGGGCAGCACCTCCATAGGACAGAAAATGTAATGTTCTATATATATAATTCCCCACTCTGACGCCCCGTACCGCATCTACGTTTATAATATCTTTGGTATACCTATGTATTTTGATGCGCTGATTACGAATATGATAGTGAAAATTGGCGCAAATTTGATTTTCATGGTGAAATCAACAAAAAACCATAAAAATTACCGTTTTCGAGTTTATCTCAGCTAATATGTCAAATTCAAAAAAATGTTTCAAATAAAAGTTGACCATGTATTTATTAGATCATGGTCTAGCCAACGCGCAAGTAAAAAAACCGAGCCAAGCAAAACCCACCGCCTAAGTTCTCTATCTTGGCTAAGTAAGGCGGCAAACGTGAGGGATTTTAAAATGTAAAATTTAAGGCCAGTGATGAGTGGATCACGTGACCAGATTCCGACCTTTCCGCCACTTTTTTTACTTCCCAACTTATATTCACAAGAAACGTCATATCGAGTTGAAAAGTTGGGATACTAAACAAGGAGCACTAAGAATGGTAGGTCCGATTCTAAATTTGTATAATTATGAAAAAAGTTTTTTGTTATAAATAATTTTTTTTGGTTTTTTATATAATTATTAAACTTTAGGACCAGACCCTCTTTTCTTAGTACTTGCTATTTATTATCCCAAATTTTCAACTTGATGTGGCGCTTCGTGTGAAAATTAGTTGGGAAACAAGAAAGGTGGCGGCAACGTAGGAATGTGGTCACGTGACTCACTCGTCACATGGCCTGAAGATTAAAAAATTTCTTGTAATTTTCAGATGTAGAACTATTTGAATTCTAATGAAATGTATTATAATGTTGAAGCTCGGTAAAGGAAATACGGATTAAATATAATTTTAGGTTATGTGTTTCATAACTGCTCCCGGTAATAAGACGAAAGAATGTGTCCAGTCCGTGCCCGTTCCCCCCAACACTACAGTGTTGGGGGGAACGGGCACCTCTATGCGCGCTCAGCCAGTGAGCCCGGGAGAGTTCAAGCGGTTCGAACTCTTAATGTTCATGTTACAGTACACCACAACAGGTATAACATTGCACGAAATTATACAGCATTCCGTTTATTGATTTATTTATATATGTTCAAATAGAGTCGAGTGAGCGATCTGCAGATGTAAAAGTGTCTTTTTTATAATTTTCAATAACTTTATGTTCATTCTAATTATATTGCAATAAATTTAGATGGAAATTTTAGAAATTTTAGGGGAAATTTTTCCTAAGATGATAAGGTTTTAAAAAATTTTTAATTTATATTAATTAATTCGTTTTTTTTTAATACCAATCTTCCTAATTATGAAAATCTATGTTGGGATTTTGAATTCTTCTTGAATACTTTATTTTAAATTTCTCTAAAATCTTTGGAGAAATCTTGGGAATCTTTGAAATCTTTTCAAGTATTTTGAAATTTATCAAATCTACAAAATCCCTTTGAAATATTTTGAAATCTTGGAAATCTTGAGAATAGTGGAAATCCCTATGAAAGCTGTTGAAATATTTCTGGAATCTTCTATACTCTTTGCCATACCTTTGGATTATTTGAAATCATAAAAATCGCTGTGAAATCTTCAGAAATTCTGAATTTTGAAATCATGGAAATCATGTAAAATCTTTGTAAAGTATTCGAAATATTGGAAATTTCTGTTGTGTATTTTGAAATCTTTTAAAATCTTAGAAATTCTTGTTAAAGCTTGGTGAAATCATAATGTAATCTCTTGAATTCTTCACGACATCTTTGAAATCATGGAAATCACTGTAAAATTTCGAAAACGTCCTCAAATCTTGTACAATAAGTGAGATGTTGAAATCCCAGTAAAATATCTGAAAATCTTCCTTCAATTTTTTGAAATCCTGGAAACCTCTATTAAAATCTTTGTGAAATTTTATAAAATCTTTGGAATAATTTAAAACACTGTAAATTATTTCTGAAATCATTTGAAATATTGTTAAATCTTTGTTCAGTTTTTGAAATGTTGATGTAAAGATTTGGAAAAACCAAATCAAACCATTCTTCGACCGACAATGCAATAATGAATTGTAGAAAAATTATTTCTTCTGTCTTCGGCCAGTCATTGTATTTCACTTTATAGATTGCCTTTATCTTCATCAACGATTTGCCGCCTTATTTGTCTCCTAATCATTTCTTCGTCCTTGTTTCCAAAACACTTAGAACGGTTTCACAATCGTTAATAATGTAGTTTTTACGCTGAAAAAAGCCTCTTCAATTTTATGAGGCTTTCTCTTTTTACTCATTCTCAATCATTGTTTGGAGTCTTACTTTTTTGTAAACTTTAATTACGTATACACTATTTTTAATTATGACACAAAAAAAATTGACACGTATTCACTCCAAAGTTGGAATGATTGTTGTTTCGCTTACAAATCGTTTTAAACTAAGGTATTATTTTTTAAATATTTTTTACTCATAAATAATAACCTTTTTAAACTATTTAAATTTATTTTTATTATGTATTAGATTATTATAATTATTATTTAGATAAACTGAAAAAGGCACGCAGTGATGCCGAAACGTCGTCGAAGTTTTTATTTTTGTTCTAAAAATAAATGGAGTTGAATTGATAGCTCTAATTTGTTTCTATTTTGCCGTGACCGCAAGATAGAAGAAACAATTTTTCTACAATTCATTTTTGAAATGTTTGCGAAAACTTTGAAATCCCTGTTTTTAATACCAGTCCTGTCAATTAGGAACTTCATAATAAATTCAGCAACATAACTAATTATTTGATAAATGTTAGCATTCAGGTCAACAAATTCAAAGCTTTCAGACTGTATGAATATTGATATCCTAGGTGCGACGACAAGTTTTCGGACCTGAAGTCTTTGTACAGCTGGTTCATGAGAAGTTTGAAGTATGTCACGTATGTTGCACAAGTTTCAGCAACAAAACCCAGTGGGCACAAAGTTTGGCGACGTCTTTACGACATCTTTGCGACAACTTTACGACATCCCATTTCCATGTCGTTAAGGTGTCTTTACGATATCGTAAATAAGTCATATGGTCTGAAGATGTCTTTACGATATCGCAAAAATACCAAAACGACATGGACATAGGATGTCGTAACGATGTCGTAAATACGTCGCTAAATTTTGTGCCCACTGGGAAGCACACTAAACAAGCATCTTAAAAATATCCATGGCGCTGAACGAGAAGAAAAGGATTCCTGCAAGATAATCTGCCCTTCATGTGACACTTTTTGGAAAACAGCATTAGCATTAGACGAACACATGAAAAATGTACATGACAAGCAATTAGTAAAAGAAACTAAGGTTTTTTATTCTTTTGGTTGAAATTATTTTTCTTTTTATATATTTTCATTACAACAGGCGGCTAGTGACGATAGGGGTTAGTGAGATACGACATTACAAAGTTATGCTTTGTTTAATGATATTTTGAATACATGACAAGATTCTTGTTTCAAATTTTGCCAAAACTTTAATTAACCATCTTTAATTGACAAAAATTTTCGAGCGATTTTACAAGATCACACTTTGTTAACATTTAAAAAAATATCTATCAATACTTTTAATACGTATTTACTTTAATTTGCCTTTTTTTTAAAATATCAATGATAATAACAAAAAATAACGTTTCCGTTGATATTTGCATGTAGTGTATTTGAATTCTTATTTAATCCTAAGGAAGTTTATCTGAAAATGCAAGTTTACCTCCTGAGAAAGCTGAAACATAAATCTCTAAACTTTTTTCAATCTTTCCTAAATTGGGCTCTGATATATATGTCAGTTACTTTGAGTGACAAAACGTTTAACATTTTCGTTGATACTTGCAGACAGTGTAATGTCTGTTATGCTGTACGTGGTAAATGCTGTATAATTGCGCACAATGTTATACGAGTTGTGTTGTACAGTGTATTGTAACGTGAACATAAAGAGTTCGAAGAGTTCACAGCAGCCCCCTGACTCGACCGTGTATGTGTAATCAGTAGTAGCAAAGATATTAGGACCTAGATACGGCATGAGATTAGTTGCACCACATACCGGTAGTTAGCGCGGCAGGCAAGTTTGTGGTCTTGCATATATATCAGAGATGAGGTGGGAGATTGCTTATGCCGTGTATTTGATTTGGATCGACTTACTGCAGCGCGCCCTGTTTGCCTTAGTCTTCCGGGAACTAAAATTAAAGGTCCAAAAGCCCGCCCTGTTTGCCTTATTGTTATTTTTCGGGCACTAAAATGAAAGGCGGCTTACCTACTACTCACTTGGTAAGGCAGGGTACAATTTGATAAAGTCGGTAGAGAAGATCGGAGTTGGTAACAATTATACATAATAAAATAAGAAATTAAGAAAAATGTATCAAATCTACTCCTTTAAAATTAATTATTTATCTAAGATTTGGCTTTAATGATTTTCTCAACTAGAAAATGTTATCATAATAAAGATAATTTGTTTT
>NC_046661.1:68829315-68831239 GCF_010883055.1 Belonocnema kinseyi
ATACAAATAAATTTCATAAACAAATTCAGAACTTAACTTTTTTTTAGATTTTGAACCATTTGAACATTTTAAACAAATTAATTTTTATAAGAAAATGTATGCGCTAAATATTTAATAAGAATTAAAAAGAAATTAAAACTCTATAATGGTAAAAACTTTCATTTTCATTAGTTTCAGTAAGTATCTATTTTTATTAATTTCTTAAAGTAATTTCACAATCTCTTCAGTTAAATATTTTGCTTTATCAAGATTTTCTGTAGTATATTTTCTCTTGCAATACTTTTCTCCATATATTTTACTGTGATTAATCAGTCGAACATATAACCAGTATTCTTATCACTTATTGTAATATGATTTTTTATATTTAAATCCACGCTGGAACAGAAGTCTCTCAACATCACATTCTATGCGCATTTTAAATTTTTCTTTACTAAGGTGGGCCCAAAATCAGTGCATTAATTTTAGTACAATTAAATTATAATGCGGCTACATACGAGGTTATTGGAAGTACTCGCATTTGCCTAAACATTTAATAAAATTGTTTAGTGTTGCAAAATCATTTATTCTGCATCGTGAGAGGGTACCCACGCGAATTCGTGTACAAATAGAAGTTATTAAAGCAAAAATGATTATCGTGGTATTTTATTGAATTTTATTTCCAAATAAAATAATTGCAAAGAAAGTAGTGATTCGCGCGCCGAGCCCGCGTATGAGCTTTTCTTTTGGTTGAAAATTCGTCTTTTTGGTAGATAGTTCGTCTTCTTGATTGACAATTAATCTTTGTAGTTAAAAATTCAAATGCAATTTCCTTGAAAATTCATGTATTTTGTTAACAATTCGCCTCGTTGGTCGATAGAATGATTTATTTAACTGAAAATTCAACTAAACGCAGTTGATAATGAAGCTATTTTCTTGAAAGTTTAAAAAAAATTAACGAATCCAGTTGAATATTTGTCCTTTCTGAGTTGAACATTCCTGTATTTTGTTGAAAATTCATCTTCAGTATATGTCTAATTCAAATCAGCGTATATACACTGCTAAAACAGTGAAATGTAGCTGCTGATCAGTGAAATTTCACTGAATAACAACTAAATTTCGCTGCTTTTCCAGCGAATATACGCTTCAAGTCCATTATTTTATTATTTCTGTAAACCATAAATTATGTAAAGTAAGAGGGGGGGGGGGCTCTACGGTTCATTACAGGTTTGAGGAGGGCCTTGGAGAGAACCAGTAATCTGTTACGTAATTTATGTACGGCTCTGCAATATAAGAAACGCAGTTTTTTCTTTTTCTCATAATCTATAATAGTTTCTGCTCATACAAGGAAAGGATCCTATCAGTTGTAGGTGGACCAAATGATTTTGGGGGCCGATAGAATTTTTTTCAAGGATCGAAATATTTTAGTATTATACCATTCGCAATTAAGCCATTATTTGCCTTTCGTGGTGTAGCCGTGACTCCCTGAGCGTGGAAGGGAGTAATGTGAGGAAAGGAGTGTATATCTTTAAGAGTTTAAGATTGATCTAGAATAATTCTCGATTTTTACATTCTCGTCAGAGAAGGTATTAGATTTATGTAAAATTGGTGCCCCCAGTTTTTGTCAATTGTCCACGTTTTTAAACCCCCTGAATCCGAAAAACAGATTTTGACGATTGTGTTTGACGCCCAATTAACAATTAAGTTTCTTTTGCGTATGTCAAATATAATTTAAAATACTGTTGCGTACACGTATCACTTGAATAAATACAATTTTGTATGCCAGATCTTGAATTTTTCTTAATTTCATTATCCACATTAATTTTAAATTTATCTAAACCTTGAAGTACCAGGTGTATACATATGAAACCGGTATTGCCATCTAGCGGCCAGTAGGCACACTTGTAGGCACTGTCGGAACTTACCATTTGTGCTAATTGGCATATTG
>NC_046661.1:68831339-68835005 GCF_010883055.1 Belonocnema kinseyi
AATCGTAGACTAAAATTCTACTTCTTTCGGTTCAGCTGAAAGAAAATCTGAATTATTAGTTACCATTTTTATTTTTTATCAAAAGTTTAGTAATAATTGATATAACTATTATTTTTTGTGGAACTTTTCCTGAATATCGATACGATAAATTATTAATACTAATTTGAAAATATGTTTACCTAAGATTTCAAATGTGATATTATGTTTATAGTTAATTAAGTGGATAATAATGACTAATATTTCATTAAATAATAAAGCTTTAACTTTGACCAATTTTTAATTGTGAAATTGTAATCGCTTCAATTTAAAAATTATTTTTCAATTACATTATTCAATTTTGATCACTCTGAATTAGTCTAATTTTAAAAAATGAAGTTGGTCATTTTTTTCAGAGATTCTGATACAAAAATCTTTTAATGTATGTATTTTTCTTAATTTTCAAGCAAATTCAATTAGAACTTAGTCAATATCGTAAAAAATTTAAAAATCTTAGTATTTGATATCTACATACGAATAGGAGAGAAATACTGCCTTGATTTGGAAGAACACCGTTAACTGCATTTTGGATAAGGTCCTTGAGCCGCCTACTGTTAATTACTTCAGGTGACTTTATCCGATTTGCAGTTAACAGTGTTCTTCCAAATCACGACAGAATAGGCATGTCGTTCCCGGATATAAATAACGAGCGGGCTGTTCTATCTAGATCTTGGATTGCTAAACCTCTATTGCTTTTGCAAACCAACATGGTCTACTCCCCCTTGTAACTTATGATCAATCCCCGCGCCCAAGTTGGGAAGCATGAGGCTAGTCTCCTCCTATTCCAATGTCCATCAGAAGCGGCGGAGCCTTGCCAAGGAGACACAGGGGCCAATGCCTCCCATAGAAATCGACCAGGGAGGGCCAAAGTCTTTATTTGCCTACTCGTAAATAAAATGCTTAAACCAAAGATAATAATATCTTTGCTTAAACTCATCGGATCGTAGGATATAGAAATCTTTCAATTCTTTCTTACTTTGTTTAATCTTTAAAATCTATCTGGAATCTATGTGGAATAATAGAAGCCTTTCCAAATTTTTTTATACTTATCCGAAACCTTTGCGAAATATTTGAAATTTTTTTAAATTCTTCATAAAATCTTTGAGATATTTTGCAACCTTTGTAAATTCTTCGTTAAATTTTCGCGAAATAACTTTTTTAAATCTATTCGAAATGTTTACAATTTTTGAGAAATTTGAAAACTTTGTGAAATAATAGAAGTCTTTGTAAAATAATGGAAATATCTGTGAAATCTTCGAAACATATCCTAAATCGTTCCAAAATGTTTGAAATCTTTGTAAAATCATTAGGATGTCATTGGAATGATTTATTCAATCTTTGAAATCTATTTTAAATCTTTGTGAAATATTTGTAAGCTTTGTGAAATCTTTAAAGTCATTGGGAAATCATTGAAAATTTGGTAAAATCTTTCTAAAATCTTAGTGAATTCTCTCAGAATCTCTGCAAAATGATTAGGCAATTATTTAAATCTTTGGTTCGATCTTTGAAATCTATCTGAAATCTTTCTGAAATATTTGAACTCTTTGGAAAATCATTTAATTCTTTGTGAAATACTGTTAAATTCTCGAAAAATCATTTTGAAATATTTGAAAGGTATCTGAAATCTTTCAAACCTATCTGAAACCTCGGCGAAATCTTTGAAAACTTTGTGAAATCATTGACATTTTTGTGAATTGTTTAAAAGTCTTCGCAAATTATTTGAAATACTTTTGAAATATTCTGTGATATTTGTTAAATTAATAAAACCTTCATGAAATCTTTTTAAAATGATTAAAGTCTTTATGCAGTCTCTTAAATCGACCCGAAATCTTTGAAATCTTAATTGTCGAATAATAGAAGACTTTATAAAATCTTTTAAATCTATGCGAATTCTGTGAAATTGTTCCGATTTCTATGGCATTTAACCGTTCTTTTAATAAAGGCATTTTAAGTTTTAATAATGTCAGCTTTCAATAATGCCAATTTAAGTCAAAATCAATTGGACTTAAATAAGTTAGTGCACATTTTTGAATGGACATACTTTGACCTGCTAGATCATTAACCATTTTTAATAAAATCTATTGGTAATTATTACATCAAGAATGTAAAGCTTCATTAAGAAATTGGCATTAGCTACTTTTAGATAAAATAGTAACTCTTTGTACTAGACAAAATAATTAAGAGAGTCTCGTTGCCAGTTTCTAATAAATAATCTCAGAGATTTGTAATAGAGCGGAATTATTTTCATGACAAATAAACAATAAAATTGAGTAATTTTAAAGTTTCTATTACCCATTCGTTTTTTGTTATAAACGTTTATTTTTGTTTGTTTGCTAAACGTTAATGGACTCTTAAGACTCTTAAAAAAGCTAGTTCTTCGAAAACGGCATTGGATTCTATAAATATAAACCATCCTAAATTTGTAATATGCCAAAGGCGTAAAACACATCGGTATTATGCAAGTAAATAGTCGCTAGCGCATCTGGAGCACGGTGGGACGACCCCTTGTAAGATTTGACAAGTTTACGCCTGTGGCGTAGATAATATTTGGGACTTTAATTTGTAATACAGCTAGCCCATTCATCTTTCGGGAAACTATCCTTTGAAACAGTCAGGCCTGAGGTTGTAAAACTAAAAAGTAGAAATATAGGCGGAAAGTCTCTAGTACAGTGGTCGGCAAACTTTTTGCTTAATATTCAGGTATGGTCAGGCTCCACCCAACTTAATTTTTTCTACTACTTTTCGGTCTATCCATGCACCTTAGTGTGAGTGAGCTTACTCCAGCAAGCGTCTTTTGTCCATAGGCATGTCAAAGTACAAAAATTTAAAAATTTTTAATTTTTCAACTAGCGATTTGAAAATAGCATTATCAGCATCTACGAATTTTTCCGATTCCAATGATATATTACTTGCCTATAAAAGTAAAAAATTTGAAAGAGTTTAATATCAAGAAACATGAGATTTACAGTCAATTTATTACTAAATACTTCTCAAATTTGCAACCTTTATAGACAAATTACTCTTTGTAATCGGAAAAATACGGAGGTTCCAAATATATTACTTTCAAGTCACTGAATGCAAAATTATGAATTTTTTAATCTCACATTTTTTCCCCATTTTCTAACAAAGGAACTCTGAGGAAAAGGGTGGTCTGGCCAAGCTCGTAGGTACTGCCCTGAAAGTAGGTCCAAGGGGGGGGGGAGTGGACATCAATATTTATTTCTGTTCTTATCGAATTTTCTTAGCACGTTTATTGTGATCTACTGAAGTGGTTCTTTTCAAAGAAAGAACTTTCCGATAAATTCAATATAAATGGGAAATTTTTTAATCAACATACAATTGTTTAGAATTTACCAATTATTATTCTCATTATTAAAATTCGAATTCATCCAACAATGTACTTATAATATTTTTTAAATATTAATGAAACGTAAAAAATGCATTTTTAAGGTATTTCGCGATGAAGGTAGAATGAAATTCTTCTATCTAAATTTGATCTGAATTTTCTACAGAATTTCATTTATCACGTTTTTTACCAGGTGTATACATATGAAACCGGTATTTTTTCAAGAAAAAAACACATTTATTTCAAGAGAATGATAACAAATATCTTATTCAAAGTATGCGCCC
>NC_046661.1:68835105-68836414 GCF_010883055.1 Belonocnema kinseyi
AATACTTCAAGGAGAAGAAAATAAAATAACCATTTTTGTATCTCCATTCTTCTCCCGCTAACATTTCACGTCTATGAAACGCATTTTTTGTATCAGAAAAAATCATATAATTACTGATTTTTGCATGAAGCATTCAAAAAGTGCTCCAATGATCGTATTAAAATTCAGTAATGATCGGATTAAAATTAAGCTTATTATTATTACTATTATTACTATTACTATATATTTACTATTTTTAATTAAAAAATTACTCCGGAAAAATGTATTTTGTAACTAAACGCTTTCACTAAATTAAAAATATTGGCTCACTGTAAAATATTAATTCATGCTATTTAAAATTTTTTTATTGCAAGCAATAATAATTATTTTATATTTACCAATATTTGACGGCTTATTCAAGCCGAATAAATCAAAACCGAATATTTAAAAATAAATAATTTCAAATTAAATTGTTTTACCTGGGAAAACTTAAATCGTTAAAATTTCGAACATCTTTTGAGCTTTGAACGTTACTATTTTGATTGTTTTTTAAAAAGAAAGGTTTAGTATTTAAGTGAAATGTTTCAATTTAGATGTTTAAATAGCAATTGGACCCTTATTATTTCAAGACGAAATTAGAGTAATTTTAATAGGTGTTTGAAAGTTTTGAAAAGATTGAAAATTAATTGAAAACTTGAAATGATTTCATATAATTTAAACGAAGTTTTTACCAACAAAATTTGGCTAGTCGAACCGAAATTTTTGTGCAAATAGCCACAGCATAATTTAAAATAAAATGTCAATTTTTGCAGATTTAAAAAAAGTGAGAAACTTTTTAAAAATTAAGAAAGGCTTCAAAAGAATAAAACATTTTCGTTAGATTCCTAAGAAAATTAAAAACCATTTTTTATTTTGGAATATTATTTACAAAGAATACTCAAAAAGATTTTAAAAGATTTCCAAAATTGTTAAAAGAGTCTAGAATATTTTAACATGATTTTTTATAATTTGCGAAATTTCTAAAAGTTGAACGAAAAATTCTATTAATTTCAAAAGACATTCAGAAGTTTGAAAAACATTTCAAAAATAATTTTAAAGTTGCATACATTTAAAATAACTTCTAGATTTAACAAGATTTTGAAATAAAATTTGAAGTTGAAAATGGAACTAGTTGAAAATTCGTTTGATTTCTTTCTTAACTATAAAGCTTGATTATAAGCTTAATTTTAATCCGATCATTACTGAATTTTGATAAGATCATTGGAGCACCTTTGGAATGCTTCATGAAAAAATCAGTAATGATATGATTTGTTTTCTGATATAAAAAACG
>NC_046661.1:68836514-68838176 GCF_010883055.1 Belonocnema kinseyi
CAGAAGTATTTTCGAGGCGTGTCGAACAAAAGGTTGAAATTCACTTCAGAGCTTGGTTGCAAGCTTAATTTGAATCCGATCATTACTGAATTTTGATAAGATTATTAGAGCACCTTTGGAATGCTTCATGCAAAAACCAGTTGTTATATGATTTTTTTCTGATACAAAAAACGTGTTTGATAGACGTGAAATGTTACCGGGGGAAGAATGGAGATACAAAAATGGTTATTTTATTATCTTCCCCTGGAAGTATTAATTTGAATTATTTCATGGAATGTGAATAATTTTCTGTTCTTCTTAGATTATCTTCGAAATTATTATTTTGCAAATGACTTTCTATCTAAACAACTGTAGATGTGAAGCCAGAAGTATTTTCGAGGCGTGTCGAACAAAAGGTTGAAATTCGCTTAAGAGCTTGATTATAAGCTTAATTTGAATCCGATCATTACTGAATTTTGATAAGATTATTAGAGCACCTTTGGAATGCTTCATGCAAAAATCAGTTGTTATATGATTTTTTTCTGATACAAAAAAACGTGTTTGATAGACGGGAAATGTTAGCGGAAGAAGAATGGAGATACAAAAATGGTTATTTTATTATCTTCCCCTTGAAGTATTAATCTGAATTATTTCATGGAATGTGAATAATTTTCTGTTTTTGTTAGATTATCTTCGAAATTATTATTTTGCAAATGACTTTCTATCTAAACAACTGTAGATGTGAAGCCAGAAGTATTTTCGAGGCGTGTCGAACAAAAGGTTTAAATTCGCTTAAGAGCTTGATTATAAGCTTAACATTATTCCGATCATTACTGAATTTTAATACGATAATTGCAGCACCTTTGAAATGCTTCATGCAAAAATCGGTAATTATATGATTTTTTTCTGATACAAAAAACGCGTTTAATAGACGTGAAATATTAGCGGGAGAAGAAAGGTTCTCTTACATAAATAGAAACGACTGTGCTTGACTGTACTAACAAGCCCGTTACTCTCTCGCTTGTCCTCGCGTATTTGCTTTGGCGGAAGAGGGACGCGGATAGTCGCCTGTGGCCACATGACCGTGGTCGCTTCATGCCCTGGGAAATGCAGTTCGAAGGGTCCCAGTGTTATATCCTACCTTTAGATCCTGTTGACTATATCCCTTGGAACTAACGATGATTGGTCGAGATATTTCCTAGGTCCGTTGCTGCTTTTGATTGGCTTGAAAACCAAAACCGTGGGTATTTCTTCTTGGAGATTTAAATTATAATATTAAAATCACTTCAATCATAAAAAATCTATTGTTAAAAAATGTATTTATTTTATCAACACTTTCCTTGAAGAGTGAGATTTTAATTTGTACACAATTTTCACAATATTCGCACGTCGTTGAAAAATTCACAATATTCCTTTAGGGTGGTAGTTCACAATGTTTTCAGTACACAATCGTTTTGTCCTTAATTTAAGTTAGAGCGCGCGTGTTCACGTCAGATTTAAACACTGTATTAAATTCAGTTCTATTGTTCACCTCCGGATATAAGTTAAATTCTATCAAAAGGTTTCTAATTTGATTCTAGGTCAGAATCAGAATTTGAGTCCAAATTAGCACGAGGAATGGTGAATTGAGATGTTCCGTTAGGGGAATAAATTATAATCACTATATAGTGAAGTTCTTCATAC
>NC_046661.1:68838276-68844197 GCF_010883055.1 Belonocnema kinseyi
AGAACTGACCCTATTCGTTTGAAAAATAGCCAAATTCTGAATTTGTTATGAAAGTTCTTTAAATAATTAACCATTCTTGTAGATTTAACAAATACCTTAGGATGCATGCTCCCTCCTCCTCAACCATGGCGCTCTGTGCAACCGCACGGCTTGCACGTCTCAAAATTCGGCCCTTATTTTAAATGAACTAGTTGAAATTAAAAAGTTTCAAATTGCATTGTGTAAAATAAAAAATAAATAAAAATTCCAAGTTTTTGAATGGTTACAGTCTTAGAGGTACGATTTTTTATATTGAATACTGAATTAAAACATTTACAAACATTGAAACATTTAATTTAGTTTTCGTTTGCAAATTCTCGAATTTTAATTGCTTCATATTGAAAATTATTTATGTAAAGAAATTTCAACTTAACATTTTCCAATTTTGAAATTTTGAACCAGTTTCTGATTTGACTTTGAGGTCGCCTTGAAAACTTGAATAATTCTTGATTAACTTTCGTGCTAAATTATCTCTTCCAAATATGAATAGGAAACTTTTTATTTTTCTATTAAATATACCTATTTTCAAACCAGCGTCTTGTCTCTTATATCTTATTTCAAAATGTAAACATCGAAAAATTTGAATCAATTTTTTAATTTAAATAATGAAATCTAAGAGAAAATTAAAAAATGTTTCAAAACATTTGAAAAATTTTCAAACAAAAAACACATTAGTAGATAGTAAGGCACTTGACTTAAGTTAGTAACATTTTTTTAAATGTTACAAAAATGTATATAATTTTAAAAGGTACTTATGAGTAAAAGTTCAAAATATCTTTTAAATTAACTCCAATTTTTCCAAATATTTAGCAGAGCGATTTTCATTTGATCGCGATTTACCTGCTCGACGTACCCTCGCGCTGTGTCGAGCATTGCCTGAGGGGGGCCATTTTGTCCTCATGACGAATAAAACATGGGACATAACATTTTTATAATATTGTAATCAGCAATTTAAAAATATTATATTCGAAATGTACGTTTATTTGCGATTCCAACGATATGTTACTTGCAATGAAAAGATTAAAATTAGAATAAGTTGTCGCAGATATGCTTATTGTTATTTTTCAGCAATTCCCGTCGTCATTTTCTAAGAAATAATCATTAATATAAATTTTAATATTTACTATGACTTTTAAAACAATTTTCAATTGTTCAAACAAATGTTAATTATTTAAACAATAATTTATTCCCCAGAAAATTTAAAAATGTTCTTATTTTCTTATTGAAATGCACTATTTTGTCATTGTTTGAAGTAGTAAATTTTTCTAAAAACATTGCGTAATTATTTGAACAATTAATTATTGTATATTTTCAAAAATTTTCAATTGAGCCAGAGATGTCCAATTTTGTTCAAATTGGTGTCATATGCTACTTTCTGTTGAATAATTATATAATTTTGACACATTTTTTTTTATTGTTTAATAATTTTTTTTTCTTTAAACAATATTTATTTTCTAAAGCAGTTTTTTTCGGTAACTAAAAGAATTGCAATAAAATAGAACACATAGCATTATGTTTCTGACTTTATAGCGTATAGAAAGAAAAAAATTATCACTTTTTAATTGCTTAAACAAATATAATTTGTTTAAATAATTGATTTTCCAAAAATACTTTCGAAATCGGAATTAATTATATGTCTTCTATTTAATACACTGTAAAAAAATCTATTGAATTTTACATCTCTGGTGGATGTAAATAAAAGGACCCTCGTATATCTGAGTAACTTTACGAATCTGTTGTGATATTCCAATTCGGCCGATAATTTTACATGCGAAAATGTAAAATTCATTATGTGAACGAATAAAGTAAAATATATCAGGTCGACGGGTTTCGAACACTCGAAAGTTCATACTTCGTACAATTTCATGGAGATTGAAGAAACACAAGCCGGACACGTTACCACTTACCTGAAACACATAAGATACTATGGGTGTTGTTTTGATGAATAAATATTCCCTAAAAAAATATGAAATATACGTTTTGAATAACCGCATTTTTCCGTTCTAATAGCAGAAAATGTAAAAGGCAAAATAGGAATAGCTCGGATTCGGTCTACTTTGTGTGAAAGCTGTCAAAAAAGTTGAACATAGCTGTCAATTTCCTCGCATTAAAAATAAAAATGCTCCAAAATTGAAGGATAAAGGCATCGATAAACAACGAAAGCGAGAGACGTTTTCGTATTCACATATTATTTGATTAATTATTCAAAATTTTAAATTAATTATGAATAAAATTTTTTACAGTTTCCGCCAGGGCAAAATTAAAGATCTTTGGTCAAATTAAAAATCTGGATGCAATTTTCAATCACAGGAAAGTGATTTTATCGACGCATGGTATTTTTACACGCTGCGACTGAATTTTCTCTTCTGAATGTAAAATTCGTACGAGGGATTGTGTAATTTTATTTTATCGAGTGTGTAATATTAAACTGCTGTTTGAGGGTCCCTTTATTTACATCGCTAGAGTATGTAATTTCACATACTTTTGTAAAATCACACAGTGAAGTGTGTGATATTTACAATGATACAAGATTTAATTTTCCGAAACTTTGTAATTTTACACAAATCTTTTTGTACATTGTAGTTATCGAAAAATAACTGCTTGAGCAAATGAAAATTGTGTGAACAAATATAACTTTGTTAAACATTAAAAGAAATGTATGAAAATTAGGTTATTATTATATATGTATATATACGTATACATGAATGTATGTATATATGTATGTATAATGTATGTATGTATTTATGTAAGTATGCATGTGTGTATGTATGTATGTATGTATGTATGTATGTATGCATGCATGTATGTATGTATGTATGTATGTATGTATGTATGTATGTATGTATGTATGCATGTATGTATGTATGATATTAAATATGCGTATTTAATTTTTCAATCAAAATCAAAAAAAAACTTTCTGTACGTAAAAATTAAGTGAAAAATGCACGTAACCCTTTTTTAATAAAACCAGTGTCAGAAGCCAAAAAACATTTCTTCGAAAATGATTTTTGAAAAAGTTTGTTTCCAACGATGCATACTTGCTGAGAACATTTTTCTCTTAATTTTTTTTAAACAGAAACTTATACTTTAAAATTCTATATTGAATTTGAAAATTATCCTTGAATTATTATTATATAAACTCCTAATCTGTTAAGAAAACATAATAAAATAATAATAATAATAATAATTTGAAATTTAAATAATATATATTAAAATAATTAGGTATAATTATTCATATTATCATTATTATCAAAGTATTATTGTTCTAAAAACTGAAGATAATAAATTTAAAAAATTTATTTATTATAATAACATTTTATAGTTGAAAAAATCATTAAAACCAATGTTTAGTTAAATAATTAATTTTAAACTGTGATGTGAAATTCAACAATTTTTAAGGAATACTTAAGATTATATACATTGAAACATTTAGTAGGCAAAAATTAAAGAATTTTACAAGTTAATAGTTGAAGAGGTTTGTTGAAACTTGATTTTTGTTGTTGAAGATTTATCATTTTAGTTGAAATTCATCTACCTGGTTGAAAACCCGTTTTTTTCTAATTTTAAATTAATTTTTTGAACTAAAAATAAAGCTTTTTGGTTAAAACATTACGATTTTAGAAGCATATTTAGCTCTTTGGATACAAAATAAATTATATTGTGGGAAATTAATGTCTTTATTTGAAAATTCAGCTATTTCATTTTTGGTTGAAAATTTATCTTTTGATTTCTTCAAGGTGAGTGGGTAAAAATTCATGTATTCTGTTGAAAATTCATTTTTGTTATTGAAAATATTAATTTTTTCAAACTGGCAATTTAACTATTCCATTTATTCCATTCTTGTTTGTTTGTCAATTGAACTATTTGTCGTTTAAAATTCGCCTTTTTTTAAAAAAGAAAATGAATGTTTTTTTATGTAAAATTACAAAACTTAAACAATTACTTTTTTTTAAACAGTGTTTTAACCGCAATAAGGTGCTAATTCTATTTTCGTAATTTTGGGTACAGGTACATGGACTTTAGGCCAAGATATATACGGTTCTTACTTAATTCCAGAAGAATGCTTTCTAGGTTTTCCCCGCAAGTAATTGAGGGTTTCAAACTTAAAAGGCCTTGCATAAATATGGGTCATATATCTCTCAAACTTAAGACTATGTTGTAGAACCGATTGCAGTTTAATATTTAGGAATTTTCAATCGTGTATGTTAACTTAAAATATTTAGTACTTATATTACTGTTTTCTTATATTTTATTTTGAAAATTTTAAAATGTTCAAGCACTTTCATCAAATTAATATTTTGCCTGACAAACAACGCCACTGATAATAAACATTGAAGTTCTTGAAAGTATTTTTTTTAAATATATATATATATATATATACTATAAATCTGTAAAAGTAGAGGTGAGTACTCGAATATGAGATACTCTCGTAATATGAGAAAACGGGGTATCAGCTAAACTAAGAGACCCACTCTGTTGGTTCTATCACTAACTTGTAGCCCTTGAAGAAAGAGTAATTTCGTGGTGTAGTCCATTTTTCATTGGGTTTCTAAAGATTATAGGCGAACTTTTTGTGAAATCGATGGTGGTCGTGTTCTTGGAAGGGAATTCTTTAAACCCTATTTATTATTCATTAAATATGTATTTAGCAGTAAAGTTTGTCTGGAGTGATGGGGATTGAATAACTAAGTAGGAAAATATCGATAGTGTTGAAGTTTATCATTGTACAGGTCAGGCATAGTAAGTGCATAGTTGCACGGTGTGGTTCTCATAATATGAGATACCTCTGGTTTTTATAACACTGTGGCTGCGTGGGGGAAATTGGTTACAAAAATGTTTGTGACTACTGCAAAAACTAAATATACCTAAATAGCAGTAAATTTATACTTCGGAAACATATAATGAAGTTTTTCATTAAAATTAATACTTTATTTTGCATTTTGTTAGCTATTTCCTAGAGTATACACTTTTTTACATTTTTTTTATTTTCAGCATAAAAAATTTTTTAATAAAATTTTTTATTTGAGCTCCTTATGACAAACTGAATTTCCTTTAAAATGACCTATATTTCTTTTAAATTCAGTACATAGAATTCCAACAATCACGCCAAACCGAGTTGGTATCTCATATTTGGGTACTCTCCTCTATATATGCATTTTAGCTACAAACTGTATATTAATTAATACAATCTGTAACTGATAAACATATGTTATAATAGTTACTTAATTTTAGTGTTTTAGAGAAAAATTTAAGGTATTATAATTGACAATATACTATTTTTTTGTTTCTAAAGAAATCTCATAATTCTTTATAAAATGGATAAATTGGCCTTAATCTCTGCTTGATTTTATACAGAATTTTGAATTTTGGTAGCATTCAACATTTTAAAGAGAAAAATGTTTAGCTCTGTCATAATTAAAATAAATAAAACTTATCAGTCATTAAAAAATAGGTGAACATAAAACTTTTTCCGGTAATGTAATAAAATTGTAAGTCATAGTTTATTATTTATATATTTTTATTTTTATTTTATAATTTAAAATTTTAATTTTCAAAGAAATAATTAGTTTTCATTATATAACTACTCACTAATAATTTTGAATCATTAGAATAATTATATAATAAACACTTAATATTCGAGTGGTAAATAAATATGCAGTACATCATTTAAATTTATGGTAACTCCTGTAATTGTAGCTGCGGTGGTAACACATTTTTAAAATTCTCTAACTTAAGCAATTACCGACGCGGAACGTCTGAAAAATGCCGAAAACTGCGAAGTAACTCCGAGGAGTGGACCCACAAACCAAGAGGACGCTTTTAGCAGTCGGATTTTGACGAAGTCTCTTATTCCATTGCATGAGCAATCTCCCAACTCATCT
>NC_046661.1:68844297-68845885 GCF_010883055.1 Belonocnema kinseyi
AGTTCGGCCACATACTTGTAGAGACGCGACAGGCAACCATATATTCGGTCGCGCCAAATTATGGTGCGTTTGAAATCCAAAATGGTAATAATCTAATTTTACTTTAGAAGTGAATGGAAAAATAATTTTAATTGAGTAGAAAAGGTCTTGAAAGAATTTTAAAACTTTAAAGACTTTTTGAAATCAAAATTATGCCCAAAATGAAGCAAAGATGTTAGTATAAAATAGTAATAACAAATTGAAATTAAAAAGTTTATTTTTTATTTAAGTTATAATTTTTTTGGAAATTAGTAGAAAAGTGAATTTGAAGATACAGCTAAGTTTTATTTAAATTTAAATAAAAAAACTGTCTGGTTCAATATGTCCTTACTATTTATTTTTTTCTGGTTAAAGAAATAAAAATTCTGAAAAGAAATTTCCTCATAAAAACTTCTGAAAAAATTTTTTTTATAATAAAAAAATACCTAGGCAAATGTCTTCTGAAATGTTGCATTTTTTAAATATTTGTGAATTTAGTGGTATATGAGTTTTTTAACAGCTGTAAAGTGTAAGAAGCATTTTTGAAAGTCAAAGGAAATTACAGCTTGCTTATACAGTTTAGCTAAGGCCATGTTGTAAATATGAACCATTTTTTCAAATTTAAATAAGACGTAACTCAATCTTACAAAATGTAATTTTCCCTGCTCCAGAAATCTAACTTTAAGAAAAATGTAAGTTTGCTTAATTTTTTTTATTAACATTTTATACTAAAACTTGTCATAAAAATTTCCAGAATTTTCGTCTTTTTGTTGTTTTCATATCTGAGCTAATTACATTTTTTAAACCACAATCATAAAAAATAATATAAACCAATGCTATAAATTCACAGAACTATTATGTACTTTAATAGTCTATATTTTTTAAAAGAATTTGACGCCGTTTTTATTTTATTTGTAATAAATATATAAGTTTTTTATTTAGTTTCCTTTAATTATTTCCATTTATTTCTTTATTTTGTATTTATTGAGAAAAATAAGTTGAAACTTTAAAATGTTTTCAACCGGTCATCTTCCGCCAAAGCAAATACGCGAGTGCAAGCGAGAGAGTAACGGGCTTGTTAGTACAGTCAAGCACAGTCGTTTCTATTTTTGTAAGAGAACCTTTCTTCTCCCACTAACATTTCACGTCTATTAAACGCGTTTTTTGTATCATAAAAAAATCATATCATTACTGATTTTTGCATGAAGCATTCCAAAGGTGCTCCAATGATTTTATCCAAATTCAGTAATGATCGGATTCAAATTAAGCTTACAACCAAGCTCTGAAGTGAATTTAAACCTTTTGTTCGACACGCCTCGAAAATACTTCTGGCTTTACATCTATTGTTGTTTATATAGAAAGTCGTTTGTAAAATAATAATTTCAAAGATAATCTAACAAGAACAGAAAATTATTAGCATTCCATAAAATAATTCAGATTAATACTTCAAGGGGAAGATAATAAAATTACCATTTTTGTATCTCCATTCTTCTCCCGGTAACATTTCACGTCTATCAAACACGTTTTTTATATCAGAAAACAAATCATATCATTACTGATTTTTTCATGA
>NC_046661.1:68845985-68848296 GCF_010883055.1 Belonocnema kinseyi
AACAATATCTATTGCTCCTGTTTCCCTTTTTCCAAGATGTAACCAAAATTTACTTCCAAGGTATATTGATACTTTCAAAATTACTTGAATTTTTGATTATTACTATAATATGTTTATTAGTATTATTTCTTATACTTATCTTTCAATCAACAATCCAGCAGCCAAGAATATACTTAATTATTATTTTAATATACTTATTTGTAATAGAACTTATCTATAATTTATTTTACTATTTAATGAAATTAAATGTTACGCCTAAAGATTATTATAAATTTAAATTTCCGATTTAAAACATGCAATAAAATAACTCGCTAGCAACTAATATTAAAGAAAATACAATAAATTGACCGTTTACCAAGGAAATTTATTCTTTATTAAAAAAATTCTTTTTTTTTTTTTACACAAAATAGAATAATTCGCCTCTTCCCCTTATTAAATTTTGATCCAGGTTGAGTTCGTTTTGAATTTACAGATCAGAGACATAAAATTTTGAGAAGTATAAATGTACAAAATTTGAAATTAATTAGAACTATTACACTCAAAAATAAAAATGACTACTTCCTATTTGATATAATTACAGGGAAGAGAAAGAAAGAGGCGAACAACCGAGTCCATGGGATGTCATCACTATTACAATGAACACTTCACTTGGTAAATAATTTTACTTAATAGGTTTATTTTCCGACTTCCTGAAGGTTTGAGTAGGAAGTTGCAGCCATTGAAGGAAGCGGAATCAGTTCCGGGGCTCCAACGCCATCTGCAAACTTCACCTTCAGGAAGGAACTAATCGGCGGCTTGTCCGACGGAAGGCAGATCGCTCTACCAGTCCCGATGTAAAAGGCCTGCAAGTTCGCCGCAACTGGTTGATTTTCCCAGATTCTATAGGCACGTGCTCCTTCACGTTCGAATGGAAGCAGGCGGGTGACAGATTCGCATGATGAACATGCGCTTACCGGCCTCTCAAAAAATACACAGGATCTGCAACCCCCACAGGCCCGCTGCTGATTTAAATCTTCCTGTACCAAATAATGGAAATGTTCCTTCTGGTATGTTATGCCGCCAGGAAGAAAGTTTACGGCACAATGGCCACACCGCCATATCCATTTGGGATCTTTGTGGATTTTATTTGGCGGAAATTTACCCACGAAAATTTCGGCAGACAAGTGGACCCATTCCTTCTTGTGTTGACAACACTGGTCAAAACAAAAAAAAACTCTGCTAAGAGCAAGTCCATCGCACTATCAATGATAAGAAAGTCAAAAAAAATCCCCTTCAATTTTCATTCCATAATTTATAGGAATATTACATTAAGGGTAAAAGTTGATTTTGTCATTTTAATTAAATCCCAAATCAATGACTTAGGCAACAAAGAAATGAGTCATCACCATGAAATGATTTTATCGAATTTAAAGAAAAATAATTATCTTTTTCCTTGTTTTACCTGGATTTTTGCAAGTTACTTCTTGCACTTTGATTCTGGGTTAATAAAAAAATCGGCCTGCTTTGCGCCATCCTTCTCTCTCTTTTTTTTTTTTTTTTTTTTTTTGAAACTTCTTATTGACTTTATTAATCGGCGTTCCGGTTATTACTGATCTATATTCCATAAGCGTTTTTGGGCCATGATAAAAGTGTTAAGACCCGAATCCTCAATTCCCATTCCATGGCTCAATTCCCTTCCTTAATTAGTGATAATAATAATTCCCTATTTCCGGGGTTCATTTTTATTCAAAATTTTAGGAAATTTCCTAAGTTATTGTAAGTAAATTTCCGGGACTAATCTTGATTCAAAGATTCCTACCTGCTTACCGGATTACTCTCACCTGAGTTTGAATATTTGCACCTCACACCGATTCATTTACCTTGGTCTACAGTTTTTTTTATTTTACTTTTTATTATGTTGGTCGCAATTTATTCAATTTAAAATTGGCGCGAACTTTGAATCAAGTTCATATTTTCCTCTCTAATACAATTATTATTGTTATTTAAGCTTCTGACTCAAGCAATTACTCCCCTTGCGAATTCTATATGTCTTGCTATCCATATCCTTCATTGCATTTAAGTAAAGAGAGTACACAATAACCTATGTACCCATGCATTCTATCAATCTCTACCTTAACGACTGTGAAAGATTTAAAATCTATAACTTTACGAATGATGGCGTCTCTGGTTGTCTCTGAGAGGATCATAGATATAATAATTAGTATAGTTTCTTAATGTTTACATTCCCTGACCTTATCTATTCGTCAATTTCTTGATTTTATAAAATTTGCTTAAAGGAATCGTGTTTTTTATTTATTAAGAACTTTAGCCC
>NC_046661.1:68848396-68853512 GCF_010883055.1 Belonocnema kinseyi
AATATTAATTATTGTTTATTACTATATTCTATTGACTTTAGACCCAGTTCAGAAAGGTTCTTTTAATTATTTCATACCAAACACATTTCTTAAATTTGAAATAAAATTTAGTTTTATTTGTGGTCCTCAGAGGGCGTTGTTTGATTTCCGTAATGTCACACGACACTACACCCAGGCATATGGAAGGAGTTGAGATTATTTACGATGGGTGCATTATGTTTTCTACCGTTTTAAGAAAAAAGTGGGCCTGCAGTAAATACATCATTATTACTTCACCCCCTAGGCCCAACTCGGATTTTCCCAGAGTTTTGACACAGGTTTAAAAAAAGGCGGTTTTTAATATCAAAAAATTAATTTAAAATTTCGAAAATTTGCAGATGCGTTGTTAAGACATAAGGAAAGGTAAATGACAAAGTCCCTACTTTGAGAAATGAAAGCAACTTCTTCAAATTAAGCGTTGAAAATGATCAAAATAATTTTCAGTATTAAATAAATAATATAGCTACAACGAAATTATCGATATTGCACAGTAGCTCACCTTCAGCCAAGCTCAAAACAATAAACTGCACTCGTTTTCACTGTGGAAATCGCTCATAAATGTAAGAATAATGAACTTCTAAAAATGTTCAATCTTTTCAATTTTTCGGGCAAACTATTCACTTTATGGCATATTTTATATAACCTTTTTTATTCAGAAGAAAATTTAGAGTGTTTTATTATATAACTATTTTTGCTCCAAAAACAGCCGTTTCCAAGGAAAATCTAAAAACATGAAAACATCCGCCATATTGGAAGATGGCGGCACGAGCGCTCCCCCCCCCAATTTAATGAATTTTGGGTGGTGTTTCAAGACCCCCTAAGGAAGCTTCCTGACAACTAAGTTCATTGTTATAAATTATTACCATTTAAAATCCTTCGTTGACTGGCCTATTGGAATTCAACAACTTTCGGTGTGCGCCCCGGCCCACTGACCCACGCCGTATCTAGGACCTAATATCTTTGGTAGTAGTTTGTTACGATCCGGAGGGGAAATGTCAGTCAAACTAATCCAACAGATGGCGCTACAAAAAGTAGGTCTGACTTTTTCATTAAATTGCATTAAGAAAATGCAAAAATAATTAAAAACTTGATGCTGTTTGCAAATAAACAAAAAATTATATATGAAAAAATAAGAGTAACTATTACTAATTATTTAAAAAAAAGAAAAAGTCATAAAAATATGTAGTTTAATATGAATAAAATTCAATTTTAAGATACATTTTGAAAGCAATTCGAACTTGATATATCTATGCTTCATTGTACTGATATTATTGATTTTATTATTTATTCTAATTAAAAAAATATATTTATTGTTAAAATTATTAACGTAGCTAATGAAAAAATTAATAATATTTAACTCCTCAATGACAAAATTATTTAAAACATACACATGATCAGAAGAATTAATAAAAAATATATCACTTATATTCAATATACATATCATATTAATTCAAATTGTAAGACTACAACTTCAGTTGCAAGGTGAAGAATCTTTGTACCTTTAAAATTTTAACAATTTCAAGTTTCAAAGGAAATATTTTTAAACAGCAATGGTAATTTTAATTAAAATGTTTGGGGGGAATAATTTGGTAAAAAGTCAATGACAAGACTGATAAATGAGGAAATGGATTTAATATTATTTGACATAATGTATATATTTATTTAAATTAAACCGAACATCATATATACATTTATACAGTTCAATAATTTATTTATTGCTTAATCTTGGAAGCTTTTTTCTCGCTGCATAAAACCCCTCATAATTTTATTAGAAAATTTAAATTTAAAGAAGATTTTGAATTAAATATTATTCCATTTATTTGTTATGAACAAATTTTATGAATAAGTTGACAAATAGTCTTATTATCGGTAAAAAATTTTTTGTGTTTGCTAAAAATGCTTCACATTAATGTACAAATGACATTTAATAACAATTATAATTTAAGAGTTTATAATAACCACTGTGATAAACAATTTATTTGGTAAAATATTAGAATTTGAGATTTTTCCAATGATAATTTCCTTCAATGGCCAGAACGACTTCAGGTATTTCTTAAAATAATGAATATTTAATAATATTAGATCAAATATAACAATTTGAATTTTTCTAAGCAAATTAGATAAACAGATTTGAAATTTTGGCCCTTTGGCATAGACATTTTTTTTGCGCTGGAACTGTTTTAAGCTATTGGACCAATGACTGATAGTCGTAAAAATATTAGAAAAATTAACAATAACCACTGTTATCAACAATTTTTGTGAGAAAATATGTAAACTTAAGGTTTTATCAAATTTAAATTTCCTTTGATGGTCAAGACGGTAGGTTATTGTCAAAAGCTTTTGTATTGAGTGAATCTTTGCATGCAGTTTTATGATTTATTTTCAATCTATTACGATTGAAATTGGCCTTTTTCTAAGTGAAACTGTCAAAATTTGGAAATTGTTTATGTAAATTGTTTATAAACATGTAAGTTGTTATATTCTATCAAATGTTATCAAAGATACATTTTTTTAGGAATATCCCTAACCATTGTAGCAATTAAAATAAATGAAAATTTCTATAAAACCTTACACTTGAATATTTTGTCACTAGATTTATTTATAAGAATGGTCATTGTTAACTTCTCAAATATTTTTGTTGACTAGCAGTCATTCGTCCAACAGCTTAAAACATTTTTAGTGCAGAAAAAAAATTTCTGTGCGAATGGACCACAATTTTGAATTTGTTTATCTAATTTGTTTGCAAAAATTTAAATTGTTATATTTTATCAAATATTATTGAATATTTATTATTTTAAGGAATACCTGAAGTCGCTCTGGTCATTTAAGGAAATTATAATTTGAAAAATCTCAAATTCTAATATTTTGCCACAAAATTTGTTTATCACAGTGGTTGTTATAACCTTTTAAAGTATTTTTGTTATTAAATGTCATTCCTACATTAATGTGAAGTATTTTTAGCAAAAAAATTTTTGCCGATGATAAGATTATTTGTCAATTTGTTCATAAAATTGGTTTATAAGAAATAAATGGATTCATAAATACATTATTTACATTCTATGAGTCCCTAAACATTCATTTCAGACAATATAAAGTTTTCCTGATCAGTTATTAAAGCGTAAAAAATTGTTATATAAAAAATTTAGTTTTTCCATACTTTGAGTGGAAAAATTTTTAATAAAAAATAGTGGAGACAAAAGTTCATAGAGTCAGGATCTACAGAATTTAATAATCTTTGATTTAAAACGAAAAATTCAGAATCGCAAGAAAATGGAAGGATTTGGACATTTTTCACTGACAAAAGTGCATTTCCTCCAATTGTGCGTCATAAGTACAGTACGTTTGTTTATAGAGTTTAATAGCTTATAGTCTGTTTATTTTAGAAATGATGTTTGCAATAATATAATTAATAATTTAATTCAAAATCTTCTTTAAATTGGAATTTTTAAATAAAATTATTAGGGGTTGTATGCAGCAGGAAAAAACTTTCAAGATTAAGCAATAAATAAATTATTGAACTGCATAGATGTATATTTGATTTTCGGTTCAATTTAAATAAATATATACATTATATTGAATATTATTATATCTATTTTCTCATTTATCAGTCTTGTTAATGACTTTTTACCAAATTATTCCCTCAAAACATTTGAATTATAATTACCATTACTTTTTAAAAATATTTCCTTTACAAATTGAAATTGTTAAAATTTTAAAGGTTAAAGGATTCTTCACTTTGCAACTCAAGTTGTAGTCTTACATATTTTAATTATAATTATATTTAAATTGGTTATAAGTTATATATTTTTTATTAATTCTTCTGATCATGTATATGTTTTAAATAATTTTGTCATTGAGGACTTAAATATTATTCATTTTTTTAATTAGCTACGTTAATAATTTAAAAATAAATATATTTTTTACTAGAACAAATAATAAAATCAATAATATCAGTACAATAAATCCTAGAAATATGAAGTTCGAACTGCTTTCAAAATGTATCTTAAAATTAAATTTTATTCATATTAAACAACATATTTTTATGACTTTTTCTTTTCTTAAATAATTAGTAATAGTTACTCTTATTTTTTCATATATATTTTTTTGTTTATTTGCAATAAGCATCAAGTTTTTAATTATTATTGATAATTCTTAATGCAATTCAATGAAAAAGACAGACCTACTTTTGGTGGCGCCATCTGTTAGATTAAATTGACCGACAATTCCCCTCCGGATCGTAAGAAAACAGAAAAGTGGGGGCGATGCATGGAGCTAGTTCACAGGCTACCACCATTCTGAATGTTTACTCACACTAAATTATAATGAAATAAATTCTGAAAGATATGCTCTCGACCAATCCGCTTTATGTAGAAACAGACAGGTGTACATCTCATATGTTTCTTCTCTCTCTTTCTCTCTCTGAAGGCCATTTCCATTCTGCCCAAGGCGTAATCGGTCCATTTCTATTTGTCAATGCTCTAATGTCATTCCTTAAAATGGCATCTTGCGACAGCTTAATTATTGCTTGTTTTTTTGGTGCAAAGAACATGTGAAATTTCTGTTCGTTGTTGTCATAACCAGACTTGCAACCAGGAGCTACACATTTACGTCATAACACATTTTGTGAATTTCTCGCAAACTAATCGTTTTTTAATTATTTTTCTAAATTCTACAATGTTTATCAACAGAAATATCAGACCAACTAATCGTAGCGCCATATGTTGGGTTAGTTTCGCCGCCATTTCTTCTCCGGATCGAAAGAGAACAAATAAGTGGGGGCGATGCATGGGTTTGGTTGCCACACTGTCCCAGTAGTTATAAAATTCTCGGTACAAAGATTTGCAGAATGTTAACGAGAACTTTCATTTTTTACTATTATTTTTTTATTTTTTAAGCTAAATAACGTTTATACCAGCCCTATGCATCGCCCGTGCATGTGTATGCAGTATTTGTTATTTTAGTATCCGGAGGGGGATCCTAGTTCAAATAATTCCAATAGATGGTACTCCGATCGGGTAAGCCTGTTTTTGCATTGTTATGTATAGTAAAATTACAAAAATTCATTAAAAACTTGATA
>NC_046661.1:68853612-68883173 GCF_010883055.1 Belonocnema kinseyi
ATATATAAAAGGAATGACATCGCTTTTAGTAACAATAAGATCAGCTGTAACTAGTTATCCAAAAAAATGCAACAAAACATGTAATTTAATATCAGGAAACTTGAAGATAAGGATGAGTATTATGAAAGCAGTTTGAATTTTATTCATATTTTTTCGATGTTCGTTTCGCTAATGCAATTAATTAAATAAGTTTATAAACAATTGTAATTGTTGCAAATTTCAAAAATTGATTGGAAACTCGCGGAGTAATCGCAATACATTTTTTTGAAGCGATAAAAAGTTAGAAAAATATGTAAGACCTATAACGCCTATTGCTGCTACTTACATATGATGCGTTTGAAGTGTAACAGTCAACAGGTGTTACAAGTCTTATATTTAAAAAAATTTTTTACCATTGCAAAAAAAAACTATTGCGATTATTCCGTGACCTTCTATAGGGATTTTTAACGTAGAATCCGAATTTCAATAATTTATAAGTGGATTTTGATGTTCCTTTGAGTTTTTTAAAAGGAACCGAATGGGGTCTTTACGGGTACTTTGTAGAGGCTCCATTCGGGTCCTTCGGCTCGCTAGGAATCAAACTTACAAGATATTTTCATTATCAAGTATTTTGACAAACAAAGCAGAAAATCAAACACGCATAAGTTTTTAGAATTTTTTTTTAAATCGGAAAAATATTGAACGCCTAATTTCCTCTGAAAACAACATATTTCGTCCGCGAGAGAATGCGATTTTAAGTGTAGGAACCTTCATGATTTGAAATGGATCCGGTAAAATAAAATAAAAATTTCATAACACTCCCAACTAAAAAAAAAAAATTACTAGATTTGTCACTTTTTAAATTTAAACAAGTTTTGTTATAGATGATTTTCTTTCATCAAAATAAACGTTTATTTTTTTTATACTTCCAAAATATTTTTAAAACAAATTTTTAACTACATATGAGTTATTATAAATATGTATGATCTTTCCTACGGAATCTTTTTTATTAACAATTGATTTAGAGTTTTAAGAACCATGTAGTTACGTTACACTTCCGCCTGGGGATTTAACTTCTGCCTTCCAAATTATGTCACTTTCCCAAAAGTGTTGTTCACAAACTGGATTTCTATATCGTAAATGAATTTCATCTCTGCGAATAGCCTGTTGCCACCGTTTAATTTCTTTGGGATCTTTTGGCACAAGAAAAAAATGAAACTTCTTCGAATTGCTGTAATAGCCAGACGTACGACCCGGAACTACACATTTTATTCCCATGATTTTGCACTAGCAATTAGAAAAAACGCTCAACACAATAAATAATATCCTCGACTACAAGTTCTTATAATTTAAACTTTCAATTATACACATTTTTCTAAAAGAAATAACTTTTAATAGGAAACTTACCGTTTTTTCCAATACAAAACAACGCAAAAGATGCAAAAACAGGCTTACCTGATCGGAGCACCATCTATTGGATTTATTTGAACTACCATGCCCCTCCGGATGCTAAGAGAACAGAAAAGTGGGGGCGATGCATGGGGCTGGTTTATACTCAATTCACTTAAGCCTAAATAACAATGAGGAAGCATAAACAAACTACGTAACGCGTTTTTCTTTTGTTTAAATAAATATGCGAATATAATTTCTGTAAAGTGAACAGTGACGCAGCGATATGGAAAAAACGCATTACGTAGTTTGTGAATGATCCCTAAACATTAGGAATTAAAGTTATTTTTTAGTTTTATATACAATATACTTCAGATTTTTCAGAATAGAACTTTATTTATCGATTACATACATTCTTTCAAACATGATTAAACTTTAGTTTTGACCAAGTTTTAAGTAAAATTTTACATTCCTTAACAATTATAATTTTTCGTATTAGCAAAGGTAAGTACAGTGAAACTCTTATATAGCGCTGATTTTTGGGCTGTCAGTGGGTGGGAACTAACTCATTATAGCCCAATACGGTTTCGTGTGTTCATGCCTGAGTGACAGCTGCAAATCCCGCGCACCCCCTGACACACCTCTGCGGCGCGGCGTCAATTCTCGGAAGGGCTATAGAAGGGAGGGCTTTTAAAGGATTTCACTGTACCTATGATACTCAGCTGAAGATGAATAGTTAACGTAGAACAGTAAGTATTATATAAATCTCTTTCTTGTGACTTATCGGTTATAATCCATAACAATTATTTCATCAGTCTTGGAGAATTAATACTGTAATTAAACTTACTCAGTCTGATAGCCGTTCCTACATATCTTGACTATCTAGTTTTTGGAGTGAACAAAACTGAGCAGCTCAAATGCTTATAAGAATCTAAATAGTTATATAGGAAAGACGTAGTGGATATTGAATATCATTATTGTAATTTATAACTATTCTTTGGTGCTCAGTCATTATCTTACTCAGTATGATCAATATTCTTTTTCACCTGTCGCTTTAAAAAAATGAAGAAAAAACCAAATTTAGAAACCTTTCCACACTATAACACGAAGTGTAATACAATTCTGCGTCTAATAAATTTAAACTGGCAATTTTATGTACATTTTTATTACAATTTTTTATACTGCTCAATGCTACCAACTGTTAATAATTAGAAAAATATTTTCTCAGTTACTAAAAATCATCACTGGTTGCATTCAAAACGATTTGAGTTAAAAACTTTACTTTTATTTCGGTGAAAAACTGAAATACTCGAGAACTTACCGGAGTTCCTAACGTAAGTTACCGCCTTTCTGACTAGTCCATGGACCCTCTGTCTAGTACTCGGCTCAGTGCTGCGACCTATTCTTAGTTTTGCATCCCGAACCCCACTGTCGCAAGTTTATTAGTTTCTAATTTCTCCAGCACGGCGCTAGTTGTCCTATCACTTCCTGTTTTTGCATAGAAAAAAATTGGGACCAGATCACTTTTTAAAATTTGTTAGTAAAAAAATTTTATTTTTATTCAAAAAAATATTAAAATAAAAATAATTCTACTCATTTAACATTTCAGAATAGTTTTACAAACATTTTTCATGAATAATAATGAGAAAGTATTAATTACACGAAGCTGTTTAAGCCTGATGAGGGTCCCAATCCAGGACCGAAACGTCGCAAAATATGAATAAATACGACCTACATTCATCAACTGAAAATGTATATAATTTACATGAGCAGATAAAGGCCTCAAATCCATCCAAAAATTTCCTCTGGAATCACTGAGACGGTCGCTAATCTCGCGAATACTGACTATATTAAATGCATTATTGTCCTTACAAAAGTCCTTGGGGATCTTCTATAAAGGATGTACCGTTTTTGCCGAATTTTCGACCCCCCCCCCACCATGTCACATTTTGACCATGGAAGCCTGTGATATTGTCACAGGCTGTCAAGATTCGCCTACCCCTCCCCCCACCTGTTCTAAAACTTTGACATCCTTTCTAGAAACTCCCTTATTAACCCAACATGGATCCTGCGGGGAACAAATGTGCCCCACGCGAAATTCAATTAATTCTCCTGAGCAAATATCTCTAATTTTTTGGTGCAGACCCTAACCATAATTCATTTCGATTATCCTAATTGCGGTGAAGTGGTTGATGTTGCCGGTTGTTCGCTGTCTGGCAAGTAAAAAGCAAATGCTGAGCGCTTGGGGCACAATTGTCCTCCAGAGGATCCGTTACGTTCGAGTTTCGTCACATTAAGTCAATTTCATATTTTAATGTAAATAAACGGATTTGACGTATATTTACAGTATATCATGGTATTTTAACGTTTCGAATTGATTTTTTGTAATTTAAGTGAAAATTATATGGGAAAATTACTAAAAATGTCATAGATATCAACGTAAAGTTGTTTTCTTTAATTTTATTCATACAGTGCTCATAAATTCCAATAATAAATCAATTAATAAATAACAAATGAATACTTGCTTTTTAATCAAAGATGTCCAGAATATATGAACTAAAAAGTGCCGATGCTGTGACTACAGTGTCGCAGGAAAGAGAGAAGTTGCAACCGACCTGTGCGTGACGAACAAAGGGCGGTCTTGTGCAACCTTTGCACCGAAGTATATTGAGTTTATTTGATGCAAAATTTATTTTAATTAATCATTTTTTAATTCAACTTAATTTCGAGAATTAGTTTGAAAATGAAAATACTTTTTTAGAAAAGGCTTCCTTTTTTAATTCTGATGAATTTTTCCTATCTTTCAAACTTACTTGCCGCTTTTTCATTGAAAAAAACTTTTTCTTAATTTTTTTATCTTTATTTAAATGAAACTATCTTATTGAGCATCAGAAAACAAAGAGTTTGACCTATTATATATTCAAATTATTTATAATAATAAGCATTCTGCCCGCACTTATGACATTTCTCATTTTCTTAAATTTTCTGACTTCGAATGTTCAAATAAATATACTTTTTGGAAGGAACCTAATTATAACCTACATCGCCTTAAGGTGCAATTTGTCCTCTTCAAACTGGCGTTTGAAATTTTTAAATTAGTTTATTATAAAAGCAATATCATGATTTTGTCCATAAAATTTCGAAAACACGATTTTTATTTGTTCACACATTTTAAATTCATTGAAACAGGATGTTATATACAAAAGTCTCTTCGACATTAAAAAACGAAGAGAATGGTGTATATTAACATCTGATTCCGATGAAAGGAAAAGATTGTGCACAAGGAAACCAAATGGGGGACATTTGTCACCCACAGGAGCCGGCGAGGACAAAAAAATGTATAGGATCCGTCTAGGGTTAATTAATTTAATGAATAAAACATGAAAGTATGTAAATTGTTGAATTCGTCCTCGGAAAAATCCTTTATTTAGTTATACGCTGTTTTGAAATAATAAAGTGAATTATATATTTTTTTAAACCATCGACATAAAGTACTGGACCTCTGGCTACGGCTGTCAGAACTGGAACAGGGAATAGAAACAGAGAACAAATCGAGAAAGTGGACCTGTCCTGTTCTAAGGATGGTCCTTGGTTCTACTCATTATCCTCCTGATTTCATTAGAAAAAGATCAACTATCACCAATCGCTATGCTAAGAAAAGACAGGTCAACTGTCTCGATTCGTCCTCTCTTTCAATTCCCTGGACCACTTCTGACAGTCGTAGCCAGCGGTCCAGTACTATATTGGGAATTTAAAGTTGCAATGCGAGCCCTGACGGTCGTCAAGTGAACTACCCAACATGGCTGCCGCTAGGCTTCGCGTGGCATTGTTTACATGTTTATGTTGCACTTTATTTAACGCGATAGTCATAATACCAGATATATTTTTTGCAAAGTGATAATTCATGAAAAGTTTATGAAGATTTGCCAGCAGCTAAAAAATGGAATTTTCACAACACAGAAAAGTAAACAATCATAATCGTAAAGGCAGTGCCTGCTGTGTCAGCAATTGTAACTCCAAAAAAAATATCAACACGAATTTGAGTTTTCATAAAGTACCCAAAGCTGGGTACTTCCTGTGATCGTGTGCGGCTCCGATGCCAATCCGCTAGTACGCACAATGAAAATACATCAATTCTATCAGCAGCTTTGCAAGTCGTCCCGCATACAATTATGAAACCAGAATTTATAGCTCTTTCCCCTTCAATCATATTTCTAGTTGACGGTGTTGCATCATTATAATTACATAATGTGTTCAAAGAAAGTAGCAACATTTTTTTCACTTTTACAAAGCACTAAACAAATAAAAATATGAAATGCAATGCTTATCATAGGAACCCCGAAGCCCAGTGACAGCCATATTTGTTTTGATACAGCAGCGCCCCTTTGCCCGCGGTGGACGTTTTCTTTGCCAATATCAGGCTGTGGTCAGTAATGTAGGGAACCGTGAAGACACATACTTTGATCCTGTTTTGCGGGCTCGTTAGATGGCTCTGTAGTACTTTCCCCCACTACACGTCGCTCAGGGGCAAAAGTTTGATTTATCTCTCTTTCTCCTTCGTTGTTTTCCGAAGGTCAGCACATATGAAACCTAACCCATTAAGAACTGTTTGAGAGCTGATATCTAATTTGTTGTCATCATTTTCGACCTGGTGATTATCGTTGCAGTACACAACTGAACACTAAAAGAGGGAGCGGTACCTTCTGTATTATTACCATAAAAACAGAGTAATATTTTGAGAAAGGAACCTGCCGATGAGAAAATTGATGTCGAAAATTATTATAAAATTTAAATTAAAACTGCTTTCAAACATACTTCCATCATCTTTCAGTTTTCCTTAGAACATGTTTTTATGAAAAAAGCAATATAAAAACAAGCAGAAATATATAAATAATTATTTCGGTAATTATTTATGTATTTTTAATTGTTTTTCTATTGGCTTTTTCAATTTATTAAGTTTTTAATTACATTATCTACAAATCATCTGGATATAACCTCAAGCATCTATTATCTTAAAAACCTGCGGGCTCGTTTGATGGCACCACCGTCGATTATTGGTCTGCACTTCTAAAGCATTGAGTGACCACAGCCTGCTATATATGTCGATGAAAAAACATCGATAAATCAATCAATAAATATCCCGTAAAGCGTAAGACATAGGCCAGAATCGATGTCAGTTTATAACATAGAGATCATATATAATGTAGCAGAAGCGGCCCTCAATATTAAAAAATGACATTCATTTTTACTTACTCTTTACGGTTTACGAGATAATTGTTGTTAAAAATAGCAATAACGAAAGGTCCCACTGAAGTCCCAATGGGACGTTCCCAAGCGGCAGACATTTCAACTGTTCCGGGAACGTTCCGTACTATTAGAATGAGGATGACATTATTAGAAAAACATAAATTCCGGTGTTAAATCTCAAATTAAACGGGCGTTTAATTGTGCAGATGTTCATAAATATTTTTTTTTTCATAACGAGAATGTAATAAAAAATACTGGACTTACATTTTTTCGAAGTTCTAGGTAACCTCTAGCAAACAGCTTTTTAGACGATTTTCAATACAATTTACTTCGTCATTACTCGAAAAGAGCACGTAACTAAATAAAGAATCTTCTTCGTCTTTTTGATAATAATCCCAACAACCTATATTCTATCATATTTTATTAAAGGTATTCTTTAATGACGATTTTGATAATGACAGCAATGCATTTTACATCCCCAGCATTCGCAAATAGCAGACGATGTTAATATAGGTATTCTCGACATGTAACGATAGTGAAAGAATCTCACACCATCAATGTTAGTGGCTACTAGCTGTGCAGACTGCAACCTACAGGACACTTTGCGTCTTCAGGGATGGGTAGTGGCATGGTATATGCCAAACTTGTGATCACTCACAGGACATAGGGATATGAGATATCGAAATTTTTGCTTGTATGGACCGTGGATTCGGACATCCTCCATTGTACATTTGTTGACTTCACCTGTAAACAAGTGTGGATTTGCATCGAAGTGAAGAATTTTATTGACATACATGGCAAGGTGAGTTCACTGAACGAAACACTTAAATGGGTAGTTTATTGTCTTATTACATGAAATAAATTTCGCGAAACAGAGATTTTTAAGGTGCGAATTTCGCCGTCGCCATCTTCGTTAGTGAATAGTGAGTAATATGTCGTGTCCACTTGTTTTTACTAATTCTATAGTCACTGTAGTGGTATAATTTTTCCTTCAAAAAATTTCAATTTTTGGTAGCAACTACTGGTTGTTACAGCGATGGTGCGCGATGCTAATTCTTCAAGAATTAGCCGGGCGCACGTACCTAAAATTCGCACCCAGCTGATTGCAGGGACGTAACCAGTGATGGGAAAACGCGGATATCTCTGGCATGCGCAGTAATGACTCCTATGTATTTTTAGTTTGACCAGCCCCGTGGCTTTCTGAAATGAAAGTGACGGAAATGTTGACCGTGGCCGAGGGCGGCGCTGGCTGTAATTTTAGGCCGAAAATTATTAAGATGCATGGGGAAAGTGTCATAAATGTGCAATTTTGTGCTTTTTTAATTATAAAAATGGAGTCTTTCGATTTTTTTTCGCTTAATGATTAAGTTTTGAGGCTTTCAGGCTGAAAATTTATTACATTTTTACATTCTCATCAAGAGAAGGTATTATTAGATTTGTGTAAAATTTGACCCGCCGCGTTTTTGGCAACTGTCCACGTTTTGAAGGCCCCTGAATCCGAAAAACAGTTTTTTACGAATGCGTCTGTTTGTATGTGTGTAGAGTTTTAGTTTGTCAGCACGATAACTTTCGAAAGAATTATCAGATTGGATTGGCCTTTGGTATACTCTTTTTAGGGTCCCAAAATAAAGGTCAAGTTCATTAGCCAGCCATTTTAGGTGAAAATTAAAAAAGTGAGCGAATTTTGAAAATTTTTGAGATCATTTTTTTTTTTAATTCAAAAATCGTCTACGAATACTCATAGGATTGAATCAGACAAACAATTTATCCTAATGACTTTTTTTTATAAAACCAAAATTTACCACAGTTATAGCATTTACAAAATTTCAAAAAACACGAAAATCAACAATTTAAGCCAAATAACGCATAATATGAAAAAAAGTCAAGAGAAGAAAAATGTTTCTTTTCCAATGCCCTACAAGATTGTTTCAACACATTTTTGATTTTTCTTAAAAAATTTAAAATTCAAATTTTGACCATAAATAATGAAAAATAAAAAAATTACATTTTGCGGTTAAAATGTGCAAAATGGGTTAAAAGATGACCGAACAAAAATTGTGCATTTCAAAAAGGTCTGCAAGTTTGTTATAGATAACCTTTTAATAGCATCTGTATTTTGTGTTTTAATCGTGAAACACGATATTAACATTAAAAAATCGGCCCGCTGCGTGGGCACATTCTCATTCCAACTTATGTTTTTTACATTCTCATCAAGAGAAGGTATTAGATTTGTGTAAAATTTGACCCAACGCGTTTATGGCAAATGTCCACGTTTTGAGATCCCTTGAATCCGAAAAACAGGTTTTTACGAATGTGTATGGGCCTCTGTGTGTGTGTGTGTGTCCTACCGAAAAAAATCTCCGAGTTTTCTTTAGCGAAATAGCTTGAACCATTTGAGTTTATAAACAAAGTCGATTTGAAACAAAATAGTCTCGGAGATAGTTTGAGAGATTTGGGTCCTTTTCAAGATCCTTTTAGTGGTCGTTTTAAGAGTGTTGCGGCGGTAATATAATGTTCCTTTTGTATTCGTCACGTACCGGGCGGGCAGAGTTATTTACAGTAGTTGGTCGTGGCTAATCCGCTCTCCCTTTTTAAATTTCTCTTCAAATTATTAACACTTTCTTTTAATTGATGAATTTTCTCATTATACTTATTTATAATTATAACTTATATACTGATATACAATTTTCTAGTTGAATTCAAAAATGTTGTCTTTTTTGGCGTATCTCATTCCATTTACGAGAAACGTTCTATTAATTCCAATTTTAAGCATTAAAAAAAAGAGTTAGATATCTGAAGTCATCAAAACCCGTGGATTCCGAATTATTATGTTTTAGGCTGTTAACTATGAAATTAAAAAAAATCTACTTCTAAATTTTAATCCTAAAGCTTAACAAAGGACCCTTGAGTGTCGGCTACTCTATTGAGATAGCCTCTCTGCTTGTTATTTATGATCGTATTCTTATTTCAATTTCGGAAAGGATATTTCGAAGCCTTCAGACCATTTAAACGAGCTTCCTGGACCTTTAAAAATATCTACCTAAGTGTCTGCAGAGAATTTCTCTGAGCTTCTTTGACCTAAAGAATTTTTAGTACATAGTCAAAGATTCTTTTCGGTAGGGTGTGTAGATTTTTAGTTTCTTAGCACGATGACTTTCCAAAGAATTGACCGATTGGATTGGCCTTTGGTATACTCTTTTAGGGTCCCAAAATAAAGGTCAAGTTCGTTAGCCAGCCATTTTAGGTGAAAATTCAAAAAGGGAGCGTATTTTAAAAATTTTGTGAGATCACTTTTTTTTTAATTCAAAAAATGTGTGTACGGATATTCATAGCATTCAATCAGATGAACAATTTCTGCCAATAGTTTTTTTTATAAAACCAAAATTTATCACAGCTATAGCATTTTCAAAATTTCAAAAAACACGAAAATCAACACTTTAAGCCAAATAACGCGTAATATGAAAAGAAGTCAAGAGAAGAAAAATGTTTATTTTCCAATTCCCCACAAGATTGTTTAAACACCTTTTTGGTTTTTTTTTTAAGTTGAAAATTCAAAATTTAATCGTACGAAAAATTTTTAAACCACATTTTTTCAAGATTTCAAAATTCTATGTAAAATCATTCATAGTACTCAGAAACTCAAACAATTTATCCCCATGACTTTTTTCTGTAATAACAAAATTATCAGAGTTAGAGCATTTTAAAATCCAAAAAAAAAAAAACTAAAATGAACATTTTAAGCCAAACAACGCACGAAATGAAAAAAAGCCACGAAAAGAAAAACGTTGCTTTTTGAAAGCCCTACAAGCTTATGATAACAACTTTTTTAATTTGGCCGAATAGTTAAAAAATCCTAATTTGATTGTACCAAAAATAATGAAAAATCCAAAAATTCAATTTTTTGGTAAAATTATGCAAGATATGAAAAAAATGAATAAGCTAAAATTGCGCGTTCTGGAAAGACCTACAAATTTATAGATTATAGATTTATAAATTTTGTTTTTAGTCGTAAAAAAAGCATTAAAAATAAAAAAATAAAATTTTTTTGGACTAGCGACACAAGCTACGGAAAAAAATGAGACAAAACAAAAATGAGTTTTTGGATACAATGCTGATTGCACGAATTTCTTTGAGAAAATGCAAGTTTATACTGAATTATTTTTTCAACTTTTTAAATTAAAATTCATAAAGCAATTTATTGCAGTTGTTATAACAAAATTTAAAAAAGTTTAAAATCAATACAATTGTTTTAAAAGATGGCAATATTTTTTTCACTGAAAATAATTGACAAACTAGTTTTACACAATAAGAATATTTTTTTATTTCAACGAGATCAGTAAATATATGCAATTAAACGATTTTTTAAACGCAAATTATTGGTAACATAAATTTTCCATAATATTAATTTACATAATTCATTAAAGTCAAAAAATTTGAAAATATTTTTAATTCGTTACAATTCTTTTTAAAGATTGCAATCTTTTTTGTTCACGCATTAAAAATAATGAGAAAATAAGCAATACGCTATAAAAAATTTAATTTAAACGAGAGATAAAGAGTAAAATATACGATTAAACCTTTTTTTAAACTCAAATTATTGGCAACATGAATTTTCGATAATATTAACAAAAGAATTTATTAAAGTTGTCATTAAAAAATTAAAAACCAGTTTTGCTTTTAATGGAATGGTTAACAACTACAGTTTATAGCATAATTAAATATTATAAAAAAAAAGAAATACAAATTTTCATAGTTTTGTGTAATTAACCGTAAGTTTTAATTTTCAATAATCATAAATGTTAAAAAAAAAGAAAATTGAATTGAAATTTACAATTTCCACAGTTTAAAATATTTACTTATGTCAATGTTTAAAATTTATCGTTTTGTAGAATTATTATTGGGCACTCTTTGAAAAGTGTATTCGTCTTTAATCATCAAAATAATGTTTATTTTTATTTCTTTTTAGTACTTATTAATTAATTGGACATTTAATCTGCTAAGAAATATTTAAAAAAATAAATGTATGTAAAAAACGTATTTTAGTAATTAAAATAAATTTATAATTTCCTTATGCGTTTGAATAACTTATGGCCTAAAAGTACAGCCAGCGCCGCCTCTCGGCCCCGGTGAAATTTTATTTCACATTTATTGTACCGCAGTGGGACTCCGATGCTGTTTCGAAGTCGAACATCGAACGAACTTCTCTCTTTATGTCCACACGTTAGAAAGAGATGTCCGTTCACTTTTCGACACGGTATCTGAGTCCCACTGCAGGTCTTTATAGGTTAGCCCCCCCCCCCATGTTTGACACATGGACTTACAAAACCCAAAAATACACACAAGTCATTACTGCGCATGCCAGAGATAAAACATTTTCATTAAGGCCATGTGGCGAGAGGGTCACGTGACCAAACCTGATCTTCAATTTTTCTTTCCCAACTTATGTCTAAACGAAATGAGGTATCGCTCTGAAAGTTTGGGAAATGAAAGAGGAGGTAATAAAGTCCATGTCTCTGCTTTGTTCCGGTGGAAATGTTGAGAAAATTTTTTTTGAAGAAAATGCCAGTGGACGTTTTCTTTCCCAACTTACGTCCACACGGAATGAAGTATCGTGTTAAAAATTTGGCACGATAAATAGAAGGCATGCAAGGATATGTCTCTGGTCCTAAATAATTAGAATAGTGAAAAAAGTTTTTTTTAATTACTATTTTGGAGAAATACCGACCGTGCTGTCGTCAAACCCTGCAAGCAATTTGCAATGTTGTCCATGGGCTAGTTATGAGGTTTATATTTATCAAACTGGGGCAAAACAACAAAAATCGCTCACGAACATTATGCACAAATAATGCAAAAACTAATGTTTGCACTTGAAATGCAAATAAACATATTTGTTCTGACATATGTATCAGTCTGGTATCAGCTGTGTCAAAGCAGCACTGGCGCAGCGAGTACACAACTTCGAACTTCTAGGGTCTGTGGGTAAAACAGATTGCATGATTACCGTCAGAGAAAGTTAAAAGTCAAACTTCTGCTGTGAAACCTAAATGTGTCCATCTTTAATCATTATTTGCATAAGTAAACTTTTTTCTACCTTTAACTCTTTGCAAGGCCACAAACGATCCTTTAATATTTATTAACATTTCCCGAAAAAAATTTCCGCGTTATTTGAACTTTTATTTTTGAATATGGGTGAAAAAATATTGATCTTAGGGCTGACTTGATCAGCTGTTATACTCATCACATGGCCTTAAGCTATAATAATTTAAAGAGCCGATCCCCCAGGGGTATAAAAGTAAGGGAAAATACATTGCCAGTATAGGGATGACAAATTTCGGAGACGTTTTTAAAATAAAAGAAGTGATCTGTCAACAAGTGAACTTATTATATTGTCAAAGAGGAGAAGGGAAATGTGGATAAGTGTTTTGCATTGTGGGCCTTTAAGTTAGCCCTGTACATCTCTTCATATTTAAGATTTTAACTTGACCCAGAAACTGTCCCAAGTTGATTAGTTCCGAATATTTCCAGCGCGGCGTCATTTGTCCCATCACTTCCTGTTTTTACATAGAAAGCAATGGGAGTTCACTTTTTAAATTTTTTAGTAAACAAAATATTATTTCGTTGCAACAAAATTCTTGAAATTAAAACAATGTGACTCATTTAACATTTCAAAATAATTTCCAATCATTTTCTATGAATACTAAAGACAAAATATGATTTATATGGTCGTACAATAATCCTGGCAAAGTGGAATAGATCTTAGACTTGAATTTGAATGAAAAGTAAAATATGATTCTTAAAGTTTATTGTCGAAAACAAATTAAAAATATTATTAATTGAATGTAAAAAAAACAGAGAAAAATGTGAATAGTACTAAGTTTAAACTTACCATGTGAATACTCTCGCTTATGAGTATATAATGAATATAATGTATTTCTAATTGAATTTAACTAAATATACATTTGAAATCGTTTCATTTAATAATCAGGGAAAAATAAAAAAATAAATTTTTTTAATTGCTCTCTTTTATCATCAACTATTTTTAATGTTCTTTACATATTTTTTATTATATGTTCATGAATAAAATTTTTATTCAATTTCAATTACATTTTTCTCATTATAATCAATAGTGTAAGTACTCGCTAAACCCTCAAATATTAAGTCTGAATTTGTATACTATCAACACTGTTTTCACAAAACTAGTTATACAGCTTATTGATATAAATATTATTTACTGTATTTTCAGATATAAAAAGGATTATATTTAACTTTTTATTCAAATTCAAATCTAATATTCCACTTTACCAAGTTTATTGGGTGACATTTTAATTCATGTTTTCCATTAGCATTTATATACATTATTTGGAAAACTGTTTTGAAATATAAAATAAGTAACATTCTTTTCACTTCAATATTTTTTTAAAAATAAAAATAACATTTTGTTTATTAAAAAGTAAAAAAGAAGTGGTCTACTCTTATTTAATACAATGCAAAAACAGGGAGTGGTGGAACAACTAGCGCCACGCTAGAGATATTAGGAACTAACCAGTTTAGGAGAATAAGGGATCGCTATTTTGTTTTCAGATGCACAGGGCTGCTTTTAGGCCCTTTATCAGAATGCCTACTCGTGCCCGAATTTTGAGGCCGCACGTTTGAATATTTTTGTCTGGTTTTTGGCATACCTCATCTAAATAACCCTATCTCAAATCAAGCAGAGCCGGTTTTTTGATAAAATGTTTATATTTTGTGTAATAATCAAAAACGTAGAGAACAATAGAGAAAAATAGCAATGACACTCAGTGATAGCTGTACATGCATGTCCACAGCGAGCCTGCTCACCCTTGTCAAACTCAAATCAGAAGACTCCCCGCAGGGTGATGAATGACACGGAACGAATGAACCCCGGGCATTTTTACGAGATTTCGGCCAGTTAGATAAACTGACATTATTTGATAAATTCAATTTTAATTAACAGACTTAATTAATTTATATAATTACAAAAAATTGAAAAAGAGATTCATGAAAATCGGTTAATATTTGCAGTAATAACGTGGTAGTTTGTAAAAAAAATTAGTATTCTGTTTTGAATTTGTAGGCCGTACGGTTGAATATTTTTTACTCATTTTTCGCACACGTCATCTAAATTCTCATATCTTGCAAGACGCAGAGCCGATTTTTTAAATAAAATCATTACATTATAGATTATAATATAGATTATACGCGCCGACAATGCATATACGGGTAACACTGCGTGCTACTACTACTGTTCTTCTCTTTTTGATTATTAAACAAAATATAAACATTTTATCGAAAAAATGACTCTGCTTGCTTCAAGATATGGTTATTTAGATGAGGTTGTGCAAAAAAATAAACTAAAATATTGAACCGTGCGGGCTCAAAATTCAGACGCGATTGTCATTCTGATTTCCGTAATAACGAAAAAATAACACTTTCATTATTATGAGATAAAGGTCTGTTACAAAACCTGTCATTATGAAACCGTGGAGTCATTTAATTTTCATGTGTAAAATCAATTTATTTATATAATTGCCAACAAATGAATAAAAGATTCAGGAAAATTGTTTAACGTATGCAGGAATAATAAACGTCTTTAGGAAATTCAGTCTGACTTATTTAAACAATTATTATTTATTTTGACAATTGTTTGTTGCTGTAAGTCGTAGGGATTCTAAAACATTATTTTCTTCATGATATTAGTACTTTAATACAAATCATTCGTTCAAACAATTTTTTTTCGTAAATGGTAAAAAAATATTATTTACTGCAATTGATAACACAATCAACGCATGGTCGAAGTACTTTCTTTTAAGATATTTAGCGTTTGAGTACTCGGTTCTCACTTTTTAGGCCAAAGGGTTGAATATTTTTGAATAATTTCTTGCATACGTCATCTACATTCTCATCTCTTGCAGGACACAGAGCCTATCTAGATTATACGTGCATATAGATTAAAATTAAAATGTAAATTAAACAGCATATTCAGCTAACACTGCGTGGTATTACTACTGTTCTTCCCCTTCTCATTGTTAAAAAATATGTAAACATTTTATCGAAAAAATATCTCTGCTTTCTTCAAGAAGTGGTTATTTAGGTGAGGTATGCAAAAAATTAGACAAAAATATCCAACCGTGCGGGCTCAAAATTCAGACGCGATTGTCATTCTTATATCCGTGATAGCGACAAATTGACACTTTTATAATTATGAGATAACGGTCTGTTAAAAAAAACAGTCATTATGAAACCGTGGTTACATTTAATTTTTATATGTGCAAAATCAATTCATTGATATAATTAACAACAAATAAATAAAAAATTCAGCAAAATTATTTAACGTGTGCAGGAATAATGGATGTCTTTAGGGAATTTAGTCTGTCTTGTTTAAACAATTATTATTTATTTTCACAATTGTTTGCCCCTGTAAGTCGTAGGAATTCTGAAAGATTATTTTTTTCAGGATATTTAGTACGTTAAAACAAATCATTTGTTTAAACAATTTGTTTCCTGTGCATCATAAAAAAATACTATTTACTGCAATTGATGACACAAACAACGAATGTTCAAAGTAATTAAAAAAAAAAAATTTAGCAATTGAATACTCGATTCTGAATTTTGAGGCCACGCGTTGATGGTGGATAAGTGTTTTGCGTTGTGGGCCTTTAAATGCAAGTTAGTTAGACAATGCCCTGATTTGCTAGGACCATTTTAGGAGGCTTAAGTAAGAAATGTATGCGTGTAGAGTGTGAGGTTATGTTTACGAGGTTATCTTCACCATAACCGTAGCGGAAGAATTATTTGTGATTGATATTTATTACAATTGTTCGTAATTTGTATCATACACGCTTTCTAGCTCAACAATCCTTTTAATTAATTCAAGATTCATAATTATATTTGAAAATTAATTTCATTGGTCAAAAATACAAGTATTTTATTTGAAAATTCTTTTTTTTTGTAAACATTTAATATCTAATTGTACATATAACTTTTTCGTTGAAAAGGTTATCTTTTTTGGTAGAAAATGAATCTTCTTGGCCAGGGAAAATGAAAAATTTGTTAGCCTAAGGTAGAGATTTTTTAAATTGGTATTTTTTGCTGTTAATTGTATCCAGAAAAATCTTGAATTTTCGTACAGTTTTTTGTAAAAATACCCCTTATTTACAATAAATGGATAAGATAAATGCAATTTTCAAAACTTTTTAATATTATCAGTTGAGTATTTTAATCCTTTGAGAGCAGATTGCTCTTGGAATAGGCTTCCCCTAACCGCAAAATCTCAATAAACTGACATCGCATTTTACGTTATCAATGGAATTTGATAACTTAAATTGAAATAAATACAACACTTTACACGAATATTCCTTAACGTTAATGTCCATACTGATAGAAAGATATAAGTTGTAACTAAAAATATTAACTTAAGGGCATGCTCTTCGGTGGACACATGACCAAACTAGTCCCTGGTTGTGAGCAATTTTTTGGTGTTCACTGTGTCCACACGGAATGAGATATCGTGTTTAAAATCTGACAGATTAAATAAAAGGCACTAAAGAACGTTTGTATACATCAATATGTTTATAATTTTGAAGAAAGTTTATTTATAAATTGATGAAATAGGATATTACCATTCGAGTTATAGCACTTTGTACATAATGTTTGATTTGATGAATTTCAGATTTTTTGATTCGCGTATATTGAGCACTGACACAAATTTTGTGACTAAATCGTCTAAACCTTAAAAAAAAATTAATATAAGCAATAAAATTTGCACATTCGTTGCAAATAAAAATTTAGCATCTGCGCACACGTAATCTATCATTATTTCTGGAGAATTTTTAGCGATTTATAGCAGAGAAAAAACACTTTGAACGTCGATAAAGTCTAGATTACGTGACTAAGTTCGTTCATGCAATTTTTGTGTAGAGAATGAAATGATTTTCATTTTTTTTGGTCCTCACTACGTATACATCAAAATGTTTATAATTACGAAGAAAGTTTTCTAGGAAAATACTACAGGAATAGGAAATAAACTTTTAACGTCGATAAAGTAGATGCCTCTATTAAAAAAAATCTAGAAACATCTTAGAATGTGCTACTCGAAAATCCGTGCAAGTCCCATCTTGAGAAATGTGCATGTTCAGAAAATAATTAAAATTTTCTAATGGCTATATATTCTTGTGGATTTTTTGTACTGGTGAGAAACAATTCTAATAAAAATAAAATTTTGCCCGAGGGCGAAAGACAATACGAGTCCGACGCTGAGCCCCGCTGGTTGTTTCATTGTGAACAATACTTATCAGCTGATCGATTCAACGTCAATAATTATGGAAGTTGGTTGGAAAACTCCGACGAGTAAATTTTAGCACATGGCTGGTGTTGCTCTGTTTCCAATTTGAAATTTATCTTTTATTTTTAGGACCAAAAAAATGAAAATCATTTTACACTGAAATTTCATGAACGAACTTAGTCACTTGATCTCGACTTTATCGACGTTTAAAGTTTCTTTTTTTCTCCGCTAGAAATCGCTAAAAATGCCCAAAAAATAATGATAGGATGGTAGGAATGGTAATATCCTATTCCATCAATTTATAAATAAACTTCCTTTAAAATTACCAATATATTGATGTATACAAACGTTCTTTACTGCTTTTTATTTTATCTGTCAAAGTTTAAACACGATATCTCAATCCGTGTGGACACAGTGAACACCAAAAAAAAAGTTCATAACCGGGGACTAGTTTGGTCACGTGGTCACCGAAGAGCATGCCCTTAAACCTAAAAATACTATATTATTACACTAGTCTCACTCAGAAGTAGAAAAGTATAATTGAACTGCTTGCACTTCACTTTCACCACAAAATCATCTTCATACAACTTATAAGCTTCCAAACTGTTATATGCTTTCACTTGTTTTGCTGTGTAACAACTCTGAGGTTGAATAAAATATGACACTATATCCACTATTGTCAGCGAGGGCACTGAGCTTAAATTTTCACTAAAATCTATATCACTAAGAGCATATAGATCAAAGTTTCGATTTTTTTCAATTTTTGAATATATCGGGTCTTGACATTTCCCGAAAATTTGACCAAATATTCACTCTGCATTTCGAAAAACAAAGACAATTTTTAAAAACTGCAGCAATACATGCAAACTATAGGGACATCGGGAGGCAGTTATTCCCCAAGCGCTGCTCGGGGCGTGTGACGTCACAAGTGAGAATGCTCTGTATTTGCGTTCTCTACTGGTGTTAGATCGCGGATATCTTTGGCATGCGCAGTAGTGATCCCTAACGGAAATCTAGAGGATTTATTGATGATATCGTCTAGGAACATATCATCTAGAATTGACCCCTTGCTATATTATAACCAGGCGACTTCTAGAGTCACAAGGGTCACCGTCCTCAGTCCCTTTTTTATCGGGTAAGCAGTAAAGCGGTAAATTTTTCTTAAGCCGCCCCTATTACATCTATACCTGCGTATAGTACGCGCCTAGGGAACGTCAAGTGGTCATCTAGAAAACGTCTAGTGCGCTTAAAGGGATCGTATATTGTGTATCTAGGAAGCGCCTAGTGGGTCGTTAGCACACTGTCTGAGTGTCAGAAACTCAAGGTCAAGTTCGTTAGCCAGCTATTTTGGATAACAATTAAAAAAATTAGATCATTTTGAAAATTTTTGAGGACATTTTTTTCAAGTTTCAAAAATTTTCTGTACAGATATTTATAGTATTCAAAAATACGAACAATTGCGGCAATGCATTTTTGTGGTAAAACCAAAATTTACCAGAGTTATAGCATTAATAAAATTTCAAAAAGCACACGAAGATCAACATTTTAAGCCAAATAACGCACGATATGAAAAAAAGTGAAGAAAAATAATGTTTCTTTTTGAATACCCTACAAGATTATCATAACAATCAAAAATCAAAAATTGCATTTTTTTTATTAAACTATTTCACAGTATTTCAAAGATTCTCAATTATATAAATTTGTTTGCAAAAAAAAATCGTCTCGGGGCTCGCTTCGCCCGCAAGTTTGAGAGCGCCTCGGGCACGCGACTTTTGTTTCTCGCGCGATAATTGTGCATATACTTTTCAAAACTAAAGGTGAAAGCATTGACAACAGTAATTTGGTGATTGTGAATTCTTTTTTGTTAAAGCTCCTTTGGCTTTAACGAACAGATTCTCATCATGTATCTCGTGCTTCGCACTCGAGCTTATCCCTGACATTTTATATCATTTCCATAAATTTATACTATTTTAATTCATAATTTACATTGGTATTAAAGCATACGTAGTTTCATTGTCCTGTTTAAGCAAAAATGCGAATTCTTTAAAAAAATTTTATTGTTGAACAATTTATTGCAACTTTTGTCGTTTTTCCATAAACTGAATTTGCTCATTTCCAATATTTTTTTATGATTTAGACTTTACACATACGTTCTACTGAGCAGCCTTACCGTTTTTTAACTTATAAATTATATATATTAGAGTGGCTAAAAAAATCACATTTGAGAAATTTCAACGGGCGTCGATGCCAAATATCGTTCTCTCGTGGAAACAAATTAGTGTACATTTTTTAAATTTAAAATAAAATAATTTTTAGAACTTTGTATTGCAAATTTTATGTCTTATGGAGTTTAACACGTAAAGCGTATACTTTTTTTACTTCTTCGTTTTTGTTCAAGAAATTATAAGCCAATTTATTTACCATTTTATAAACCGGTTCTCTTCTCAGTAAAAATGCATTTTATCCAATTTTAATACATCAAGAAAGTTACAAAAAAATTTTAGACATCTCTAAAGTTGCATGAAATTGCAATATTTGTAGACTCGTAGCGAGCCTTAGATATGCTTGTTTAACTTGAATTTTTCAACAAGCAGTTTTGAGTATATTGAGTACAGATTTATGAAAAAAGTTTTCATTATTTTTTAATTTATAACTTTGAAGCAATTACAAAAATGAATAAAATTTACAAATTTCAGTTAAACAGCAGCTTTTAGCCGAGCCTGAAGAATTTATGGCAACTAAGAACTGTAAGTTGTTTATTTGTTAGAGGCTTAGGGCTTGCAGCTACAAATTCGGCCATAAAGCCTCCTGCTATAGATGCAGGCCCACACCTGTACCCCTAGCTGCTCTATGACCTACCTTCATGGTAGTACCTGCGAGCTTGGCCAGTCCATTCGTTTCCTCAGGGGTCCTTCGTTGGAAAATGTGATAAAAATTTGAGAATAAAAAATTCCTAATTTTGCAATCAGTGATTTAAAAATAATATATTCGGAATCCGCGCATTTTTCTGATTCCAAAGACATGTGGTTTGTCTATAAATATTGAAAATTTGAGAAGTATTTAGTAATAAATTGAATGTTAATCTAAAGTTTCTTGATATTAAACTCCTTCAAATTTTCAACTTTTCTGATCAAGCAATAGATCATTGAAATCAGAAATATTCGTAGATGCTGATTATGGTATTTTCAAATCGATAGTTGAAAAAATAAAAGTTTTTAAATTTTCTTACTTTCACATGCCTGTCTATAAAATACATTTGTTGAAGTAGGCTTACTCAAACTGAGGTCAATTAATAGATCGTAAATTAGTTTTAAAAATTTAGTAGGGACGAACCTGACCATATCTGAAAACTGATCAAAAAGTTAGTCGGCCACTGCTGCAGCAAAGCGTGCATTGAAAGTCGACTAATAATAAAACTTTCCCTTTACGTTCTATAGCTTTAGATATGGGAACTATTTAAAAAAATACATTTCTTACTAAAGACAATTTTATTCAGATTGTTTTTCATTTAAGATTAGGATTATGTTTTACAAATAATCACTGCCTGATATTTTTTCTGTCCTTTAAACAATTTTAGATCATTCTTTTGGGCTTTTTGGACTGGGCTTATTTGAAGGACAAACAAATGTTACAAAATGTAATTTTTAAGTAAAAATATAAAAAATTTGTTACACAACAAAAAGACGTTTTAGAAAATTAGTTTAACTCTTATTCAAGTAGTTGAATTTTCAACCAAAAAATCTAAATTATTAACAAAAAATAGAATAGCTGATATTGTAGTCCAATACGAATTTAATGCGAAACAAAATAGTTGATTCCTTAAGCAAAAATATGAATTTACAACCCAAAAGATTGGATTTCTGTCAAAAAAGATGAATTTTCAACAAAATAGTTACATTTTCCACCAAAGAGAATGTTGCAGAAATTAGATCCGCAAACCTATTTCTTCAAAAAAATGAAAGGTGTGCTAAATTTGCTAGGATTGCGCTCATTTGGACCGTAAACGGTTTTTTGAAATATCAAAAATTACGGGTACAATTTTTGAAAAACGTTTTCTTTGCTAGATCTGCAATTTTTTAATAAGGCAAAAAGGAAGGTTGTGCTAGGCGGGCCACAAAATTTTGTGCAGGAGAGAAAAATTTCGAAAACCTGACCGTTAAAAAAAATATATTATTTAAAAATTTCGAAAAACTAAAACTTGTGCTGAGTTTTGCTCAACAAATTCAGACTTTATTCCCTCTAAAAAAATTACGTAAGATCAACAGTTATCATTCGAAATGTAAATCTCAAAAACCATACAAGATCCAAAAATAACGTAATTTCGAAAAACTAAAACTTTTGCTGAGTTATGCTCGACAAATAATGTCTTTCTTCTCTTCAACAAAATTACGTAAGATCAACAATTCTCATATTAAAACTCAAAATAAAAAACTCAAAAATTATAAAAGATAAAAAAATAGTCTAATTTCTAAAAAATAAAACTTATGCTGAGTTGTGCTCGCAAATTCAGTTCTTCTTCCCTTGAAATTATGTGAGATTAACAGTTCTCATATTAAAACTAAAAATGTAAAACTCAAAAAACATAAAGGATCAAAAATAGTCAAGTTTCGAAAAACTAAAATTTGTTATGAGGTACGCTCGATAAATGCCGTTATTTTTCTTTTTTTTTAATTATGTAAGATTAACAGTTCTCATTTTAAAAATTAAAATGTGAAGCTCAAAAACATCAAATTAAAAAAAATAATCCAATTTTGCAAAAATAAAATTTTTGCTGAGTTGTTTTTGAAAAAAGAGTGTTTATTAATTAAAACAAAACTTCGCGAGATCAACAATTCTCATATTAAAACTAGAAATGTAAAACTCAAAAAATAATAACACTAAAACTGTCGTCTGGGTTAAGCCTGGTCTACAATCGTCGCAACCGTCTCGCGTGATATCGCGTCGAATGTCAGAGGACCAATCAGAGCGTTTCATCACATAACCTCGTGCAAGCACACGTTTATGGCAGCAAATTGCGGGTCAGAGGGATCCATTGTAGAGGCGAAAAATATCTGACTGTCAAAGCACGACGAAAAAATAGTTTATTCGATAGTGAGCTCTGATTGGCTGCCGCAACAGCGCTACTCGCGACCACTGTAGGCGGCTCTTCCTTGCGTTACGATGCCGCATCGCATCGCCGAGTCTTGCGGCGCCGCAACGAGCTCAACGAGCAGTTTGCGGCGATTGTAGACCAGGCTTTAAAGCTCGGGGCTCACTGAAGGTTTTGTTAAAATTTTTATATTTCTTTTTGTACTTAAAGAGTAAACTTCAAAACACTTTACAACGTTCTCAACATCATTTTATTTCGAAATAAAAAAATGAGCAATAATTTGTTTCTATGAGAGAACGATTTGGCATCGACGCTCGTTGAAATGTCTCAAATGTGATTTTTTCGGCCACCCTAATATATATATATATATATATATGCTGGCAACAGAGAAAGAAAGGCGACACTAAGACCAACCGCGGGCAGGCATCCGATAGAGGAAGAGCGATGCTTTATGACCCGGAGAAACATCAACACCCAGGTTTCTCTCAAGTGTAAAGATCTGGCTGAAATGGATGACGAGCTTTGTGGACATTTTTTCGAAAAATCCGACCTCTGGATTATCAATTGTTGCGTGTATAATGCAGCGAGAGCTTTGGCCAATGCGAACCGTAAAAAAAACCAACGGTTGGTCATAAGGCCAAAAGACGAATGCATCGACTTGCCATAAAGATAGGCTGGGCAAGACAATACGCGTCCCGCATTCAGTGCGTGACTGACTTCTTCACATCTGGCAAGAATTTCACCGCCAAGTTTCGAAAGTTTGAGCGCGAACTCTGGACCCGTTATCACACACTTAACAATCAAAGCTACTGACCATCAGGCAGCATATGTTTGAGAGAATACGAATACTATCTGGCGCTAAGAGAAGTCTAGAGCAGAGAGAGAGGTGGGTCAGAGAAAATCAACAGTTTCTCTCTGACCCATCTCGATTCTTCCAAGACCCTCCAGTTACTGTCCAACACCCGCCCAAACCAGAGGAGGTTGAAGTATTTTGGAGAGAAGTCTACGAAGTGCAGCATAGACTGGACGAAGACTCGGATAACATTTATAGCTTCAAGGAGCTGTGTGATTCCCTCATAAGATTTAGAGGATTTGGGTTAGTAAAATGCGCCAAGGTTTATTTGAAGCGAGGAAAACCTAATGGAATCCTTGAAGACCCAGAGCTCGTCGATAGAAGCGCTATACGACAACTTTGCGCTGAAGAGACTTATACATACCTGGGCGTACCACAGAGCCGCATTCAGGATGTGACAGCTATAAAGGATGCTTTCGCAGATACAAACGTCACATCCGGTAGATTTGGTCTTTCGAAATCTCGGCGGGGAACAACGTATCTGCAACGAACATGCTTGCTGTCCCGGTAGTACTCTATTCATTTGGAGTGGTACCATAGACAAAAAACGAGCTCAGATCCCTTGATATTAGGACAGGAAAGGTTATGCACATGAACAAAAGCATGCATCTAAAGTCTTCTGTTCCGCGACTCTACATCTCACGCCGTCAAGGTGGTCGCGGAATATTGAATCTTGAGTGTCTTCACAACGGGATTATTCTAGGTACATCAGATAGAATCGTAAATTGAAGAGACCCTTTTCCTAAAATGGCCAGGAAGCACGAAGAAGTGGGCAAAGGAGCGTTTCTGTACAAAGCAGCAGAGCAGGCTGTTAAAACACAACTTCCGTATTAGGGGTGAGCAGAATGCATTAAATCTTATCTATTTCGAGTACTCACTCCTGAATGCCCGGATTAAGAAAGCACAAGAGAAAAACTTCCGTGAACAGCTCCTCGATAAGAGGATGCACGGCATCTTCCACAGAAATGTGGAGGATCAGTCAATGTCGTGTGAGCTTACTTTTGCTTTCTTTAAATCACCCGGATTGAAGTCTGGAACACAGGGTTTCATTTTGGCATGCCAAGACGGTGTAATTTCCACCTTAACATGCCGTCGTCACATTTTGAGCCAAGAAATTCCCGATGATAGCTGCAGGCCGTGCCATGCACACCCTGAGCATTTAGTTCACATACTATCTAGTTGTCTAACTCATGCGGGAACGACCTACATCCAAAGGCACAATGCGGCACTAAGAATGCTTTATTACCATCTCTGTCACTCTTACGGCATTAACCTTAATATCGCTCCTCTAAATGCTCCTAGGGAAATCCGAGTCAATTGTCGAGAATGGGAAGTGCCGCATATACTGGAACTTTATATTTTCGACAATTGTTTTTGTTGCTCACTCGAGGCCTGACATGGTTCTTCTTGACTTCGAGAAGCGAACCATGTTCCTTATCGAATTTTCGGCTCCAGCTGACAAAAACATAGACAAGGAGATTGAAAAGAAAAAGAGGTATCGAGACCTTATAAGGGAGTTGTAGCGATTGTATCTGGAATATTCTGTTAAACTAATCGTCCTTATCAACGGCGCTCTTGGAGGTGCCAAGCTTTCACTCGCTAATGGCCTAAAAAGCATCCTTGCGTGTCAACAATATGCTAGAACACTTGTGGGAAAAATGCAGAAGGCGGTCGTCCTTGGATCGTTCCGTGTCCTCAGGATGCACGAGACATTTGCCGGATCGTCGTATTGATTCCGTTACAAATTGTAACCACCTCTCTCACAATCGTGAGAGGTGATTGTGGCTGAAATTTTACCGCGAGTTCGCTGGGATCGTGTGCAGTTTTTCAGATTAGCACCCGCTCTCGGCGTTAGAAAATGCATTTATATATTTGAGAATCTTTGAAATACTGTGTAATTGTTGCATGAAAAAATTTAATTTTTGAATTTTCCATTATTTTGTATGCTACAAAATTAGAATTTTTGATTTTTCAAGAAAATTCAAAAAGCTGTTGTCTTGTAGGACGTTTAGAAATCAAACTTTTTTTGGTTTTATGAACAAAGTTATAACGATAAATTGTTTAACTTTTTGAACACTATAAACATTCATACAGAAAATGTTTTAATTTTGAAAAAACTGCTCTTAAAAATAATCAAAGTGCGTTTAAAATCGAAAATGGCTGACTAACAAACTTGACCTTTAGTTTAGGACACTAAAATAGTGTCACAAAGGCCATTCTAATAGAATGATTTTTTCAAAAGTTATCGTGTTCACAGGCAGAGAAGCATACATATAGAGACAGACCGACAGACTGACACATTCGTAAAAACCTATTTTTCAGATTCTGGGGGTCTCAAAACGTAGACATTTGACAAATACAGGAGGGGCAAATTTAACACAAATCTAATACCTTCTCTGATGAGAATGTTAAAATCATTTATTTGTTATGAATAATTTTTTGATAGTTCTGTTTTTGGTTTTAATCGTAAAAAATAGTATTAAAAACATTAAAAATAAAATTTTTTGAAACGCCATACACGGGGCGATAAATAAATTAAAAGACAAAAGTTGTGATAAGAATGTCCCCACGCAGCGGGCAGATTTTCTTTATGGCTGGCTAATGAACTTGACCTTTATTTTGGGACTCTAAAAGAGTATACCAAAGGCCAATCCAATCTGTCAATTCTTTCGAAAGTTATCGTGCTAACTAACTAAAAATCTACAGACAGATAGACACACACATACATTCGTAAAAACCTATTTTTCAGATTCTGGGGGTCTCAATACGTAGACATTTGACAAATACAGGATGGGCAAATTTTACGCAAATCTAATACCTTCTCTGATGAGAATGTTAAAATGATTTATTTGTCATGACTAATTTTTTGATAGTTCTGTTTTTGGTTTTAATCGTAAAAAATAACATTAAAAACATTAAAAATTAAATTTTTTTTAACCCCATACACGAGACGAAAAAGAATTTAAAAGACAAAAGTTGTGGTAAGAATGTGCCCACGCAGCGGGCAGATTTTTTTTACTCTTAATGATATTTTTTATGTTTAAAGCCAAAACTACGCATTCTATCAAAAAGTGGTTCATAACAAATTTGTAGATCTTTCTCAAATGCACATTTTTTGGTGTGTCATCAATTTTTCTTTCCTTGACTTTTTTTTCAAATCGTGCTTTATTTGGCTTAAAATGTTCATTTTTGTGTGTTTTCTGGAATTTTGATAATTTTTGGTAATTTTTGATTTTATGAAAAAAGTCATTAGGATAAATTGTTCGACGATAAGGATTATCCCCGATGCGGGCGGATTTTTTTTAGTTAAAAATTAAAATATTTGATAACAAATTCATCTGATTTGGTAGAGAATTCAGCAAAAAAATTTTATTCCACGTTTTTGTCCAAAATGAATTTTTTCAATAAAAACTAAACTATCCCATTTTCGGTTGAATATAAAGTTGACAATTGAAACTTCATCTATTTTGGTTTAAAATTAATCTTATTGATTGACAATTCAACTATTTTGTTAAAATCCCTTTTTTTAAATTAATTCCTCCAAAGGTGAAATATGCTTACATGATTTTAAACACAAAATTCCATTATACTGTTTGTGATTTAAAATTGATATTTTAAATTGAAAATTGATCTTTTGTGGTTCAAAATTTAATTATTCCTTAAAAAAAATTTTTTTTCTGGTAGAAAATTAATCCTCTTGTTTGAAAATCGATATGTTCTTGTTAAAGATTTAACTATTTGGTAAAAAAATCATCTGTTTTGGAACAGAATTCTGCTATTTTTTATTTAATTCCATTTTTTTAAATTGAACATTAATTTTTTTTTGCAAATTATTTTCTTAACCTTTTCGTTGGCATTGACGCAAAATGCGTCAAAATTTTCCGTGCCCTGTGTGGCATTGACGCAAAATGCGTCAATATTCTTTTCTCCTATTTAACTTGCTCCAATTTTGCATTCAAGTCTTACTCGGGGTTTTTTGGGGTTGCTGAATCCGAATGTGAAGTCAAAATTCAATAATTCAAAATGGTGGATCCAATATGGTGGACGAAAATACAAAAAAATGGCTCGATTTGGATCAATCTCGTTACTTACGGGTTTTTGGGATCGCTCAATCAGAATTTGAAGTCAAAATTCGAAAATTTTAAATGGCGAATATTTTTGTCCGGCTTTTAAAATTTTGACTTCACTTTCGGCTTCAGTTATTCCAGAAACCCGTAAGTACCAAGATTTATCCAAATTAAGCCATTTTTTGTATTGTTGTCCACCATATTGGATCCGCCATTTTAAATTTCCTAATTTTTACTTTATATTCGGATTCAGCGACCCCAAAGCCCCAGGATACAAATTTTCAGGATAACAAATTTTTCTGCCATTTTGGGCACATTCGTCGAATTCTCTCTGCCAACGAAGGGGTTAAGAGTAAAATGTACTTTTATCATTTTTGTTTACAAATTATATTTTTTAGTTAAATAATCAATTATTTGTTCGAAATTTTATGGATTTCGTTGAAAAATCGCCATTTTTGGTCGAAAAATTATATTGGTGTTTGAAATTAATCTTTTTAATTGAGGATTCAATTATTTTTTTGAAAAATCCTTATTTGTTGGCCAACAAATAATTTATGTAAAAGAAAATTCGATTATACCGTTTTTTATAGAAAATTTATATTTTTTGATTGAAAATTGAATTTTGTTTTAAATTGTCTTTTTTTAGTAGAAACTTAATCTTTTTGGTTGAAAATTCATATTTTTCATTGATTAAGCAATTAAATTTTTGTACATTCCTTTTTGATTTGTCAACAATTTATTTATTTTTTTGTAGGAAATTAATCTTCTTGGTTGAAAATTTATCTTTCTGATTGAGAATTGAGCTATTTAGTTGAAAATCCCCCCTTTTTTCTGTTGAAAATTAAATTCTTCCACTGCGAATTTAACGATCCCATTTTTGTCTGATAATTGACATTTTTAATCAAAAATTCAATTATTTGTTTGAAAATGCGTCTTTTTTATAACAAATTATTCTTCTTGGTTAAAAATTCATCTGTTTCGTTGAAATTTCAACTATTTGGTATCAAATTCATCTGTTTTAGTTCAAATGTCAACTAATCCGTCTTTTTTAGTCAAAAGTTGAACTGTGTATTTGTAAATGCACGTATTTTGTGAAAAAGTCGTATTTTTTGTTATAAAAATAAAAAATCTTGATTGTAAATTCATCTTTTTGATTGAGGAATCAACCATTTTGTTGAAAATTCGTTTTTAGTTGATCAAAAACTTAATTTCTCACCGACCATCGGGGAAATAATAGTGCCTATACAGTCCTATACTTTGTATTTGTTGCTGGAGGTATTTTAAATTGTTTTTTGAAATGCAGAGTGAGTATTTGGCAACATTGTTGGGAGATCTGAAGACCTGATACATCAGAAAAACTGAGACATAACGAACATTGTGATCTGTATGCTCTGAATGTTAAATATCTGATTGAAAATGTAATTGTAGTGCCGTTGATCAGTATATACAGTGAATTTAGTGTCGTAATTTATTGAATCCCACAGTTCCTAAACCATACATTATTTAAAATCTCATAAAATATTTGAAGCTTACACATTTTATGGGGCATTATTCCTCAACTGCCCCAACTCAAAAAGTCATGTTTTTCGATTGTCTCTAAATTCTGGGAATATGTTCGCCTACCCAACAGTAGTTAAT
>NC_046661.1:68883273-68891190 GCF_010883055.1 Belonocnema kinseyi
GAGGGGACTCACTAAAATCAAGCACCCCAGAAAGTGAGAGGCGAGGGGACTCACTAAAATTAAGCACCCCGAATCATCTTGCAGATAAAAGGATTCTAAAATTGCACTGTCACCTCCACGTGGTAGACTCTGGAAACTATAACTTGATAGGATGCAGGCTGACGACAGGCGTTAATTACTAATCCGTTAGTACTTTATTTACTCAAACACTTTATACGTGAGAAGTTGGTTGAATCATGTATTTGTTTTAAAAAATTGCAAGAGAAATAACCAATTATTGTCGGATAATAAATTATAATAGTGAGGAATCATTTATCTTCAGAAAAATACTGTTCATTTTTAAGAAAGTGCTTTTTACTTAATATTTTTTCATAATAACTTTCAAATTTTTAACTTCTTCAAACTTACTGGTTAAGATTACTGAATAGTTTTTTCCGATGACTTCATGCAATTTTGGATCAATGTGAGTAATACAAAAAAATGGCATACTTGAAAACTGTTCCGCGGTATGCTGCCGCATAACGCCCGAGTGCGAGCGCGAGGACTCCCTCTACAACCGGCTCTGTAACTCAATGAATTTCAATTGGTCCATTTTCTTATTAGACATTTTTCATAGTAAAAAAGTCAAGCTTTCTTTTGAGACTATTTAAAAAAAAACGTAGATGACTAAATTGCGAAAAAAGTTAAATAAACTATTGATTTATTGAAAAAATTGTTTAAACAATTTGTTTTGTTATAAATAATAGAATAAGATGAAAGCGTGTAAAAAGCACTTTCTAAAACCCCCATAAAAATTTTAAATCGCGTAATTAGAAAGGAAGTTACAGGCGTTTGAAACTACCCCTGCAGGCATTGGGGTTGAAAATTCAACCCCCCCTCACTTGGGGGGGGGGGTTGGTAATCCTGGTCTATAAGTTTGTGGATTAACTACTGCTGGGTAGGCGAACAAATTCCTAGAATTTAGAGACAATTGAAAAACATGACTTTTTGAGTTGGGGCAGTTGAGGAATAATGCCTCTTATGTAGATGTTTTGTGGTGAAGGTGAAGTGCATGGAGTTTAATGGTACTTTTCTGCTACTAAGTAAAGTTAGTATTATATTGGTGTATTTTTACTTATAAGTTAATCTTTTAGTTATTATTTACTATCAATATAAACATTAACATTAAGGAATATTTTAGTGGGACGATGGACGTGAGGGCCAAAAAGGTAGGCTTTGGACCCACTGCGTCAGTTTGCGGGTTCGATTCCTGCCTCGCACTCTAGAAGAGCCTCGGCGGCCCATGCCGCCTCTAAAGAAAAAAGTTTTCTCCAAGTACTTAAAGCTATTGCTTTGGTGGTTTAGAACCCACCTTAAACTGTATGCCCCCCTCACACCACCAAGTAAGTGTGTGGGGGTGTGTAAAGGAACAGGGAAGAATATGCAAGAAAAATGTAAATTCTTAAGGGATACATTAGAAGCTTCCATTTTCTCTCTCTCACTCCATTAAGGGATATTCCTGTGAAGCATGGCAATTGTTATAAAATTCCATTGCTGATATAAAATGCGATAGCAACTTGGTTGAGACACTTTTTGTTTTTCGTTCATAAGAATAATAAAAACATGAATACAGATAATTGGTCATTTACGTTTAGTATCATCAGTATTAAATTTATGCAGAAATTCGTTAATCTAAAATTAACCGGTCGATTTAAGAGACCCTCACCCGTATAGTCGTCCTTACCCCATCTACTTGACATTTTCCGCGTTAACTTTCAATGCTTTCGTGCAATTCACTGCACTCTAGGAAGTCTGCCTCGTGAGTTGTCGAGGGTCGATGAAGAGTGCCTCGCGAATCCACACACAGCTGCACTGAGCATCACTGCATTTTTTTTTTATACACTCCAATTTCATTAGTATTTAGATGACGTGTGCTGAAATTAAGACAAAATTATTCAAAATTGCGGACAAAATCTTACATTCCTTTTTAAAACTCCAATAAATTCGCTTAATCCTATTGGTCCTAATTTCTTAATTTCTCCAAATTCCCAATTCAAACTCCAAAAGAGTCAACATTTTTTGCTAAATTATTATAATTAATTAGTTTTAATGCATTGTGAGTTAATTATTGTTAACTATTATTTATTTACTCATTTAAAATAATATAAAAAATATTTTATAGAAGACATTTTTTCAATATTTAAAAATTCATAAAATAATATAAAAATTTTAAATACAAATAATTGAAGAGAATATATACCTGAATAAAAAATGTTCTTTCAAAATGTGCACAGTTATTGAAACGAAAGAATTTTATTTTTTCAAACATCGAATTGTTAATTAAAAGAACAATTTAAAAGAAGCTGCAAAATAAATTAGTGCTAAATTAAATCATGCAAATTTTGATTGGAAAAAGTTATTAGGTTCGGAGAAAATTGAGGGAGAAATTTCTCTTTCCGTTCAACGCGCACGTGTGTTAAAATTGATTTCTTTATAAAATTTTTATACAATTATTGTTATTTTAACTTTGAAAAATATTTTTAAATACTTTCAACATTATTAAAAAATGTCTTCGATACGCATGTTTGATAAATGAATTATATTTATTAAAATAAAACAATTTTTTTAATTGCTTTCATTCGGTAAATCCGTAATTCGGAAATTATTAAAAGTATATTCGAATACCAAACATACGAAGAAAATTTATATAAGCATTGGCAATTAATTGATGTTTAAAATATTGTATCTTTAAAGCACAAAGACGAACGCTGATATACACTCTACTAGTAATACGTACAAACTGCTAAATTTTCGGAAATTTGATGATTTAACCGCCACTCCTTACCACCACCACCCCTTACTCTATTCACGAGCTTATTCATTTGGTGGTGGAGTGGGAGAAGGGACGTTAAGGTGAAACTCAACTAGACCAAAAGTGACCGCGGGCCGCAATTCGGATATTTTCTTGACCACGGGCCGCAACTCGTTAGTAGCCTTGTCACCCAACATACCATAAAATTAGTGTTATTTATGTCTTAGTCGATAGAGCGATAAAAATGGCTGATGTTAGATTCCATAAAGAAAACTTACATCTTGTGCAGAAAACACTAGAAAAAAATGGCCATCCATCTGATTTGCTAAAATCTAAAATCACTGAAACATACAAACACATAATTAATTCGCAAAAAATTATAACTACGCAATCTCCGCAAACTAAAGATAGTATTTTTTTTAAATAGTTGTATTACCCTACATTCAAAACTTAGATGAATGTTTTTTCAACATTTTCAAAACAAGTAATCTTCAATTAGTTTCTGCCATCAACAATAATTTAATAAAAATCTTGATTAGCAGTACAAAAGATAAAGATCTATAGAACAGACATGTCCAGCCTGGGGAAATTCCCGCCAGGAACACATGTTCAGCGTCCATCCCTATTTGGGCTGGAGAGCAAGGGTGGTGGTAGACGCGTGGCTAGAGGCTCTCCGACCCAAGCAGCACCGCAGGTACGAAATATCTGTTAGGGTGCTTGAGGCGACCAACTTTTCAATATAAATTTGTAATGGTGACTATAATTTGAATTATTTTATTGCAGTATGTTTACGTTTATTTTCAAATAATGTAATTAAAAGGAGAATTGCGCAAAGTATTTATTTGGCATTATTCAATATTTTAATATTACAGTTGTGGTTGACTGATACTTTTGAAAGTTTGACAATATATTAACATGGTCGACAAGGTAGAAATATAAGTTATATAAATGAAATGCGCTAATATATATTACAAATTTGTGTGTGTGTGTGTGTGTGTGTGTGTGTGCACGTACACAAGCACACACAGTCTGTTCAACAAAGAAGGAATCGCGATTATTCGTAAACCATAAAAGATATTTAATTTTTCTTTTTTTTTCAAATTAAAGGTCACTAAAAGGGCTACGGCGAACTTACTTAATACGTCGCCCAATCTCCATCACTGTCCAAAATAGCTAAATATATATAATTAAAAATTTGTCATAAGGACAACCGCAGGATTTTGCCGGGAGCGGGTGCTAATCTAAAAAATTGCACCCGCTCCCAGCGAAATCGCGGTAAAATTTCAGCCACAACCACGTCTCACGACCGTGAGATAGGTGGTTACAGTTTGTAATGGAATCAATACGACGATCCGGCAAAAGCCTCGTACACCCTAAGAACACGGAGCGACCCAAGGACTACCGCCTTCTGCATTTTCCCGCAAGTGTTTGAGCATATTGTTGACACGCAGGGATGCTTTTTAGGCCATTAGCGAGTGAAAGCTTGGCACCTCCAAGAGCGCCGATGATGAGAACGATTAGTTTAACAGAATATTCCGGGTACAATCGTTGCAACTCCCTTATAAGGCCTCGATACCTCTCTTTTCATTCTCCTTGGCTATGATGTTTTTATCTGCTGGTGCCGAAAATTCGACAAGTAACATGGTTCGCTTCTCGAAGTCGGAAGAACCATGTCATGCCTCGCGAGAGCAACAGAAACAGTTGTCGAGAATATAAAGTTCCAGTATATGCGGCACTTCCCATTCTCGACAATTGACTCGATTTCCCTACGAGCATTTAGAGGAGCGATATTAAGGTTAATGCCGTAAAAGTGACATATAAATATATATATATATAGTCGGTTCGGTTTTGATTCCTCTAAAATCAAACCGAAGAGCCTATGACAAAGCCACTTTTGATCGCGTCCTCGGGTTGCAGATAGAGGGTCCCTGTACCAAGGGTTTCTGTTGAATATGCTTACAAAAATAAATAGGCAGTCGCGGACAATTGTCCAGGGGTGGTCTCGAAGGAATTAACCCCCAAGCGGAGGTGTGAAAACCGTGTCGAAAGCTGAATGGCACCTGGGTGAGGTGTCCAGAACGGTGACTCTGGGACACGGGGCGACCTCTCAGAGTACGCAGCCTTATCCTTGCATGCGGGGCTCTACAAGGATGGACGAACCCCTTTCGCGAGCTTTTCGTGGGAACAACAATGACAACACCAAACATATTTGTAGTAAGTGCGGTTCAAATCAACAGAACGCGCAGGGCTCCCGACAATGGGTCGGCCAACAATGCTGACCACTCTAGAGCTGGGGGAGCTAATGAAAATGGATTCAATGCGATGGATCGACGGGATCTCGCGACCTTTAGGTGGACGGAGCGACTGAATCACGACTTGCTAGAGTGCTACGATGCGAGTGTGGCCCCTGAACGGGGTTACATGGCACTTCTGCATTCTCTGTGGTGCGAGAAACACCCGGAGCTATCGTTTTTTTCGCAGCAACGTCTGCGAAACCATGCTGAACTACTCCGAAAAAGGGGCTATGTGAACGGAACGCCTACTCTACCACAGCTAGAACAAGCCGGCAACAGAGAAAGAGAGGCGACACTAAGACCAACGGCGGGCAGGCATCCAATAGAGGAAGAACGATGCTTTATGACCCGGAGAATCATCAACACCAGGGTTTCTCTCAAGTTTAAAGATCTGGCTGACATGGTTGACGAGCTTCGAGGACATTTTTCCGGAGAATCCGACCTCTGGGCTATCAATTATTGTGTGTATAATGCAGCGAGAGCTTTGGCCGATGGTAATCGCAAAACAAAACCAACGGTTGATCATAAGACCAAAAGACGAATGCATAAACTTGCCATAAAGATAGGATGGGCAAGACAGTACGCGTCCCGCATTCAGTGTGTGATTGACTACATAACATCTAGCAGGAATTTTACCGCCAAGGTTCGAAAGTTCGCGTCCAAACTCCGGACCCGTTATCACACACTTAACAAGTCAAAGCTGCTGACAATCAGGCAGCATATTGTTGAGAGAATACGGATACTATCTGACGCTAAGATAAGTCTAGAGCGGAGGGAGGGGTAGGTCAGAGAAAATCAACAGTTTCTCTCTGACCCATCTCGACTCTTCAAAGACCCTCCAGTTACTGTCCAACACCCGCCCAAACCAGAGGAGGTCGAAGTATTTTGGAGAGAAGTCTACGAAGTGCAGCATAGACTTGACGAAGACTCAAAAAATATAAATAGCTTCAAGGAGCTATGTGATGCCCTCATAACACCTGATAAAGAGTGTCCACCCATCACTACCGAGGAGGTGAAAAAAGTATTGAGAGGGATGAAGAACTATTCCGCACCGGGACCAGATTGTATGAAAACCTTCTGGTGAAAAAAGGTTCCTTTAACCCATCAGCATTTGAACCGTATTTTCACCTCATATTTAAAGTCGGAAGAGCCGATTCCGGAGTGGTTGGTGGAAAGGCGCACAATACTCCTACCGAAAATAGGCAACTTAGCTGACCCGAAGAATTACAGGCCAATCACTTGTCTGAGCACACTGTATAAGATATTTACAGCTATCCTAAATGATAGGATTATACGGGCAATTGAACCTGTGTGGCAAGAAATGTATGAACAACGAGGCTCAAAGAAAGGCGTAGCGGGATGTCGGGAGAACCTGCTCATCGATAGATGTGTTTGCAAAGATGCAGCATTCTACTAGCGTGACCTATTGATGGCCTGGATTGATTACCGGAAAGCTTTCGATTCGACCTCCCATACACTTATCATCTGTCTTTTGGAAATCTTAAAGGTTCATCCACAAATAGTGCGGTGCGTAGAGAGAAGCGCCATATGACACCTTTGCGTTGGAGAGATTTATACATATCTGGGCGTGCCATAGAGCCGCATTCGGAATGTCACATCTATAAAGGATACTCTCTGAAGCAGATACAAACGTCTCATCCGGCAGATTTGGTCTTCCGAACTATCGACGAGGAACAAAGTATCTGCAACGAACATGCTTGCCTCCCGGTAGTACTCTATTCATTTGGAGTAGTTTCATGGATGAAGAACGAGCTCAGATCCCTTGATAACAGGACAAGAAAGATTATGCACATGAACAGAAGCATGCATCTTAAGTCTTCCGTTCCGCGACTGTACATCTCACGCCGTCAAGGTGGTCGTGGAATATTGAGTCTTGAATGTCTTCACAACAGGATTATTCTAAGTACAGCACATACAGTTGCAAATGGAAGAGACCCTCTTCTTAAAATGATCAGGAAGATGCGGGAAAAGGAGCGTTTCTTTACAAAGCAGTGGCGGAGGCTGCTGAAACACTCGGACTTAACTTCAGTATTAGGGGTGAACAAAATGCATCAAATCTTATCTATCTCGATTCGTCACATTTTGAGCCAAGACATTCCTGATGATAGCTGTAGGGCGTGCCATGCACACACCGAGCATTTAGCTCACATACTATCTAGTTGTCCAACTCACGCGGGAACGACCTACATTCAGAGGCTCAATGCGGCACTAAGAGTGCTTTATTACCATCTTTGTCACTCTTACGGCATTAACCTTAATATCGCTTCTTTAAATGCTCCTAGGGAAATCGAGTCAATTATCAAGAATAGGATGTGCCGCATATACTGGAACTTTATATTCTCGACAATTATTTCTGTTGCTCACTCGAGACCTGATATGGTCCTTCTTGACTTCGAGAAGCGAACCATGTTCGTTATCGAATTTTCGGCACCAGCTGACAAAAACATCATAGCCAATGAGAATGAAAAGAAAGAGAGGTATCGAGACCTTATAAGGGAGTTGCAACGATTGCACCCGGAATATTCTGTTAAACTAATCGTCCTTATCAACGGCGCTCTTGGAGCTGCCAAGCTTTCACTCGCTAATGGCCTAAAAAGCATTCCTATGTGTCAACAATATTCTAAAACACTTGCGGGAAAAATGCAGAAGGCGGTAGTTCTTGGATCGCTCCGTGTTCTTAGGGTGCACGAGGCTTTTGCTGGATCATCGTATTGATTCCGTTACAGACTGTAACTATCTATCTCACGGTCGTGAGACGTGGTTGTGGCTGAAATTTTACCGCGATTTCGCTGAGAGAGGGTGCAATTCAAT
>NC_046661.1:68891290-68907360 GCF_010883055.1 Belonocnema kinseyi
TTTCGATGTTTGCATTAAAATAAAAATTAAATAAACAAAAAAATAAAAAATCTACTCTCACCATTTTCTGAAAAATTTAGTTCTGAATTTTTCAAAAAAATTCTAAAATCGGTGCATAATTGCGTTCTAAATGTCATTTTGAACCTCGTTTTCCGATTTCACCCCACTGTGCGACGGTACGGAAGATCGAGAAGGGAGAGCTGGAAAAAGGACTATAAAAAGGGCGACCCAGCCTAAAAATAGTCTTCTGGATCTTGTGTCTGAAAAGCACAGCTCGCAGGAGCGAGTCAGTAGAAGAAGCCCAGAGCCTAAAAATCTCTGGAATTTGTACGATAATTCGCTCTTTTAAAAGAAGAAGATTTTAAGACATTGAAATCTTATTCGAATTATTATTCTCTCTAAGAGTACCCAGTGGGATAATCTCCCCTAAAGCTCTCGAGACAAGAGATACAATTTTACAGCGATCCTTGCGTATCAGAGTAAAATCTCAGAATATTCTTATCTTTTCTTAGAGTTTCTCCGAGTTTTCGAACTTTTTGAAATTCTTTTAGGGTAAAAGTCCCTCAGTTATATTTATTGACGGTATTTGCAGGCAGAGGCCTTATCGTATACAGATTTTATCCTCAAGATATTCTACTCTGCTTTCATTGAGCGACTACGGGTAAAATCCCTGTAACTTCATCAATTGAAACAGAGTCGAGATATTTAGGGTCAATCGCTCACTCCACTAATCGCGCAAGAGATACTTAGAGCCTTCAAAACCTCTATACTCTGTCGAGAACACGTTTCGTTGAGAGAAGATTGGACCGAGAGCTAAAATTCTCAAGAAAAGTAGCACGACCCAAGTGTCGGTCAAAATGTTATAGTGAATGCTCGTAGGCACTCGCCCTTGCATTTCCGCGCCCCTGTGGAGGCGTGACAATAGATCGACCGTCAGACCGAGTGGGTCGAGACCCTCACTACGCAATCGAATGTCTTAAATAGTATCTTTTCGCTTATCTAAAAGAAGAGCTACATACACATTCGTAATTAATAATTTTTTGATAGGGAGCATAGTTTTTTATACCAAAAAATTAAAAATAAGCAATAATTTTTGTTTTGAAAAACGACACAAGGCACGAAAAAAAAATCATGGACAAAAGTTGTTTAGCAAAAGCACGAGACATCTGATAAAAATGTATTCGTTAGAGTTGAAACAGTTTTAACAAAAGAGAATTCACAATCACTAAATTACAGTTGTAAATTACAATGAGAGTTGGTTCTCGCGCTCGACAATGTATATACCTCGCGCTACGCGCGCGACTTTTCTGCGCAGATTATTTAAAACTAAAGGTAAAAGTATCGACAACAGTAATTTAATTATTGTAAATTCTCTTTTGTTAAAGCTCCTTCGGCTTTAACGAACACATTCTCATCACGTATCTCGTACTTCGCACTCGAGTTTATCCCTGAAATTTTATATCATTCCCATAAATGTATATTATTATCATTCGTAACTTGCATTGGTATTAAAACAGACGAAATTTCATTGTCCCGTTTAAAAAAAATTGTAAATATTTTTTGCAATTTATTTTGTATTCACCCTAAGTTATTATTAGTTTATCGTAAATTTTTTTACATTCTCCTAATTTACTCAGTTCATTTGATAAAGTTTTTAAAAAGTTTTTATTTCATTCATCTTGAAGTCTTTAAAACTTACCCTAAATCTGGAGGCAATTGATCAAATTCTCTTGAAGTTTCTTGAATTTTTCCCTAATTAATTTCCAACTCATTTTTGAATTTATTGAGTTATGGTTGTACAAAATGTAGAACTGATTTATTTTGAAAGTGGTTAGTTTAAATAAGTTTGGTTTGGAAATGTTATATTACAATTTTTTTTAACTAATCAAAAATTGTACATTTCAGCATTTTTCAAATATTTTATTTATTTTATAAGATATTATCTTAAAACTATTCAGCTTCTACGTTTTTAATTTTTTAAGGAATTGTTGCGTATCAAATTCCTTGATTCAGAAAGTGCGTTTTTAATACTTTGAATCATAATTTTTGTTTATCTTTCATGTTTTGAATTTGAAAATATAAATGAGAAAAAAGCCTTTTTGGAGACTAAAAAAACTGGTAAATTTTGGTCTGCTAAAAGTGAAAAAAACGGCTTGTCGTATGAAAAAAATAAGTGAAGGGAATTTTGTAGCTACGTTTTAGAACATCTGCCCTTACGAATATTTTAATTTATCTTGTGCCGTTTCTCCAAACAGTCAATTTCATTATTTATAATGTTATTTTTTACGATTAAAACGAAAACCACGCGTTTTATCAAAAAATTCTTTCAACCCGTGCAGAAATTTGTCCCTGGGCCTGAGCGGGCCCAAGCCTGGAAAAACTAGGCCCTGGCCTGGTGATCAAGTCTGGGTCAAGCAAGAATGAAACGCTGAATATGGCCGGGGCCTGGCTTGAACGCCGAGCCTGGTCCTGACTCAACTCTAGGTTATTATCGATTCCGCTCAGCGCCATTTTATTTTTAAGACGGTTTGTTTTTCTTTTATAAAAAATGGATCAAATCTGAAACCATCCATTTTATGCGTGTCACACATCTTGTTGCTCCCTTTTCAGTATAAACTTGATGAAATTAAACAAAAAAACGTTCATCCAGAACGTCAAATTGAAGAAAAAACTATTCATAGAGTATCAAGCAGGGAAGAATTTGACGTGGAAAATCTAAAAGCAAAACTTCTGACACAGATTTACACTCGCTTGTCGCTCCGTTAGTCTCGACGTTCGGATTACTTCGGATGTATTCGGTTCGCATCGCGTCCACAACGGTAACCAATCCTGTTGTCGACGCTAATCATGTGTAGTGCGAAAGAATACCAGAATTGGGAGCACCGCTATCTAGCCGGGTTCGCGCTATAGCCACTAGGAAATACAAGCTAGAACCAGGGGGGGGGGGGGGCAGTCTGGTCCAAGCATGGGCACTGTGAGCAACTTGGCGTTTTCTACACGGGAAACGAAATTTTAGATTTTTTTTTGGTTAAACAACCTTTCTCTTATATCTTGTGTCATTTTACCAAAAATGTAATTTTTTAATTTTTAATGTTGTTATTCACGATTAAAATAGAAACTACCAATCATATAAAAAAACCACTAATAAAAATTGTTGTTCTCTACCTTCGATAAAAAAATGTTATCTATTTGTTTATTCTTAGCTTGTGTCATGTATCGAAAAATTTAAGTTTTGCATTTTCACTGTTTTTTTATAAATAAACAAAAACTACGTGTCCTATAAAAGAGTGATTAATAACAAATTTGTAGATATTTTTTAGGTGCATAATATTTGTCTCATAATTTTTTTCCTACCTTGCATAGTTTAACAACAAAATACAATTTTGTATTACTTTTTGTTTGATCTAAATTTGAATCATCAATTTTTGAAAAAAATTCAAAAAGTTGTTATGATAATATTGTAGGGCTTTCGAAAATTAACATTTTACTTTTCAAGTACTATGAACAAGTGTACAGAGAAATTTTGAATCATAAAAAAATGTGGTCTCAAAAACTTTCAAAATACGCTCACTTTTAGAATTTTTATCCAAAGTGGCTGACCAACGAATTTGGCATTTATCTTTGGGTACTAAAAGAGTTTATCAAAGGCCAATCTAATAGATTATTTTGTTCAAAAGTTATCGTACTCATAGACAGACATAAAGACAGACGCATTCGTAAAAACCTGTTTTTCGGATTCAAGGGGTCTCAAAATGTGAATTTTTGACAAAAACTGGTCAAAAGTGATTGAACACAAATTTGGAGATCTTTTTCAAATGCACAATTTTTGTGTCTTCATATTTTACCGTATTTTGCATAGTTTGGCCGAAAAATGTAATTTTTGGATTTTTCATAATTTTGTATCCTGTCAAAATATGAAATTTTGATTTTTCAAAAAAATTCAAAAAATTGTTATGATAGTCTTGTAGGGCATTCAAAAAGCAACATTTTTCTTCTCTTGACTTTTTTTCATATCGTGCGTTATTTGGCCTAAAATATTCATTTTCGTGTTTTTTTAAATTTTGCAAATGCTATAACTCTGGTAATTTTTGATATTATGAAAAAAGTTATTAGGATAAATTGTTCTAATTTTAAATACTATGAATAACCGCACAAAAATTTTTGAATTTTTGAAAAACTGGTCTCAAAAATATTCAAAATGTGCCCACTTTTTGAATTTGTATCCAAAATTGCTGGCTAACGAACATGACCTTTAGTTTAGGACAGTAAACGAGTGTACTAAAGGCCAATCTAATAGATTAATTTTGTCAAAAGTTATCGCGTTCACAGACAGACATACATACATACATACAGACATACAGACAGCACATTCGTAATAACCTGTTTTTCGGATTCAGTGGGTCTCAAAACGTGGACATTTGACACAAATTGGGGGGAGGGGCGGTCAAAATTTACACAAATCTAATACCCCATCTTGATGAGAATGTAAAAAGTACCCGCGGACAAATCAATTTTTAGTCTACAGTCTACATTATTCATGCGATTTAAACTTTTTTAAAGTGAAAGATTTTAAAATTTTGAAAAGCTTTGTGTTATTAGAATTTTTAAAATTATTTAAAAATTTGTTATTCAACAACAAAGTTGACAATTATTTTTTTCTTAAATTTTCCCTAGTGCCATTTCTTTTAAAACATACAGGTTAATCAAGGAAGATCTTAAAACAGTGTTACAACTATGTGGGAATAATTTCTAGTTGGTTAGAATAATTAAAAAAAGTATTTTATTCTGTTATAAACAAATGAATGAAGGAATGACATTTTTTGGGATTGGCAATGTTTAGCTTATTGAAATTAATAGATTTTGTATAAAATGTGAGGGAAATGAATTTTTCCATTGCTATTAATCAAGAATAGATGCTTTTGGTAATTGTTAAATAATTTTTATAAACAAATTCAGAGCTAGGCGACTTTTCAATGGATAAGCTCAATTTTTGTTTACCGAAGTAACTAAGTATGTCTTTTCGATTACTTTTACTATTATTCACAGTTATTCATTATTTAAACCATTTTTATGAACAAATTTACATCTTGGCAATTTTTCAAAGAATAGGCTCATTATTTGTTTACAGATTCACCTAGGGATATCTTTCTGATAAGTATTTGATGCGCCATTTTGTCAATTGACAACAATTATTCATTATTTAAATAATGTTTATAATCAAATTCACAGTTACAATGAGTGGGATCAATTTTTGTGTACGGAATCAACTAAGAATGTTTTTTCGATAACTCTTTGCTATGATATTTTGCAAATTTACAACAATTATGTCTTTTTTTGCCGACTGCCAAATTCGATTGTTTCTCAATCCAATCACCTCACGTAGTATTCAAATTCAGTGCTTTAGTGTCTCGAAGTAGTAATCTCTCAAATTGTTGAAACTGATATCTCAAGCTTCCCAAATAAAGATCAGCAGAACACAACAAAAAGTGCAACAACTCTTCGTGCATCTTGATTGAAGATGATTCTCTTGTATTATTTTCTTAACCTCTTTTGAGGTGTTTCATGGTATCCACGATTAATCCTAGTTGAGTGCGAATTTCATTCTGAATGTACACCATTATTTCATTCAATATACTTATGTTCATCCAATCTACAGGTCCACTGTTAAAATGGTACACGATACGCAATACTGCGAATACTATGTGAATAATAATTGTTTAAATAATGAATAATTGTTGTCCATTTGCACAGTCTCGTAGCAAAGAGTCATTGAAAAGACATCCGTAGTTTATTTTGCAAACAAAGCCTACTTATTCAAAAATCGGCAAATTAATTTCTTTATAAAAATTGTTTAAATAATGAATAATTGATGTCAATTTGCAAAGCGTCATAGCGAAGAGTCATCGAAAAGACATCCCTAGTTTATTCCGCAAACCAAAATTGAGCCTATTTATTGTACATTCGTCAAACTGTGATTATGTTTATAAAAATTTATTAAATAATGAATAACTGTTGTCAATTTTCGAACTATTATGTCAAACAGGCCTCACAGACCGGTCCCTGAATCCTCTACTGAACCCTATATTCAGTTAATGTCCCTAAAGTGCCCTATTTTCAAGATTTGGTCCCTACGGGTACCTATTTGAGTCACACACTTTGAAATAAAGCAAAAAGCAGAGGATTTCGGTAAGAAGTAAATTAAAAAAATAATGGCTGCCACGCATTCACTATTACTCACTTTTTCAAATAAAAAGATCATATTACTTACTGTTCATTTAATAAATTGATTCATGGATTAATCACTATTCATTTCAGTTCTACACATATTTTTGAATTATCTTGAATTCTTTGAAATATTTCAGGGTATTTATAAAGATTCCAAAACTTTTTGTACAGATTTCAATAATTTGAAGGAATTTTGAATGAATCCAAGGAATTTTTTTTATTAATTTCATTAACTTAAAGCAGGGTGGCCACATGTCAGGGAAGTCAGGGAAATGTCAGGGAAAATAAAGTTTGTCAGGGAAGTCAGGAAAATGTCAGGGAAATGAAGCAGCTGTCAGGGAAAATAAAAATTTATATGTTTTTATTTTCTTTAAAAATATAATTCGATTCTTAGTTTTTTATTTGTAGTTATTTCTTTCTTCACAGTTTTGACACATATTGAGTTAATTAATCAGGTCAGAAAACTCAGCGGCTTTACAATGGGCTATGAATCGCCTTTGTAAAATCAAACCTTATTTAAAAAAATTACTCCCTGTAACCAAAAAACGTATTTAAAAAATGACTAGGCTAGATTTATTTCTATTTTTTGCTTTCCAATGTGATATAAACACTTTTGTAAAATCAACCCTTATTTTAAAAAGCAACCCCCTGTGCTGCAACAACGTATTTAAAAAATGGAAACTATCTAAATGGAAAACACTTATAAAATATTAACACGGTATTTTTAAAGCATAACTAAGGAGCAAAATTATGGCTGATGCAGACTGATGCCAAAAATTGTATACATTAAATGTTGGGATTGTTGTGTTCTTTCTTTATTTTTCAATGCCATATAAATCGCTTTTGTAAAATTAACCCTTATATAAAAAAGAAACACCCTTTAATGAAAACACGTATTGAACAAAGTCGATATCTGCATAGATAGAACTTACTTATAAAATAGTAACATAGTATTTTTTAATCATAATTATTGCTCAGAAAAGTTGTTTTTCAGTCTAGGTGTGTAAATTTTTTCATATAGTTATTAAAACTAGTTTTAAAGATAAGTTAAAATCATTTTAAAATCCTAAAAACCACTTTTGTGAACAGGGATGCTGGGGATCTACATGTATGTTTTAAAATACATTTTGGCTTTTATCTGTGTTTTATCTTTGATATTTTATCTATGAGAACCATTTGCTCAAATCACATTCGAAAGAAATGCATCAATTGTAATATAATACCAATAAAATTAAGAATAACTTCACGATAAGGGCAGTTTTTTGGAGTTATTACAGCTTGATCATTTACAGCATTGAGTAGATAAAAAACCCAAGTGAACAATCAACCTGGATAACGTCAAACTTGTGTGGGTTTCCCTGTTGCAGTTGTTCAGAAATGTACATAGTGTACCACTAATCAAATTCAGACGAATTTTGCGATAAGGGTAGTTTTATGGGGACACTAAACTTTGATTCCTTACAACATTGAGCCGATAAAAAAATCATGTGACCGATCTACCTGGATAAGGTTGAATTTATATGGGTTTCACTAATGCAGGTGTTCAAAAATATACATATTCTACTACCAATCAACTTCAGACCAATTTTGCGAGAAGGGTATTTTTTGGGGATGCTAGAATTTCATACCTCAGAGCATTGGGTCTGTCGAAAACCCAGGTGATTGATATACCTGGATATATTTGAAATTTGAGAAGTTTTGATAGTAGCAGAGTCGAAAAGATTCTCAAAGACCTTCTCATCAAACTAAGTCATATTTCACGTTAGGGGTGGTTTCCTGGGTCAGTTGGAACATAATTCCTTACCATGTTAACCCGCTTGAAAAATCAAGAAACCGAACTAACTTAATAAAATAAAATTTTCACAAGTTCGAATCTTGAATAATTATTAGCAGAAACACCACGAACCTGTATTTGAAGGAGATAATAAATTGGCGACTTGATATTATGTGACAATTATGTACAGAACGTAAATGTAGATGCCCAGAATCACTAGTCACACGACTGCTTTTTAGGGTTTTAAAATTATTTTAACTTATCTTTAAAAATAGTTTTAATCACTATTTGAAAAAATTATTTAAGAAAAAGTCTTCTCTCAAAAAATTTTCAATCATTCTTGAAATTGAGATTGTTTGTTATATGAAAATGGATTTTTCTCGTTTAAAATTTGTTGTGCTGCAAGTTGTTTAAAGGCATTAAAAGATGCATCGAAAAAAGGTAAATTATATTTTTCGAATATACACACATAGACTGGAAAATAATTTTGCAAAAGATGTTGAAATTTTAGCTTATACATTATGAGGGATATTTTTGTAAAGAATAGGGGTGAGAAAGAATTATGCTCGAAAGTAACATTTTACTATTTTATAAGTAAGTTCCATCTATGTAGATAACTACTTTTTCCAATACGTGTTTTCATTACAGGGTGTTTCTTTTTTATATAAGGGTTAATTTTACAAACGCGATTCATATGTCATTGGAAAATAAAGGATGAGCACAAAAATCGTAACAGTTAATGTATACAATTTTTGGCATCAGTCTGCAGGTTTTTATTCGGATACAAATGCGGTGGTTGTTTTTGTAGCGATTAGGGGTGAAGAATAATTTTGCTCCTCAGTTATGCTTTGAAAATACTGTGTTAATATTTTAAAAGTATTTTCTATCTAGATAGTTTCTTTTTTTTAATACGTTTTTGCAGTACAGACGGTTGCTTTTAAAAATAAGAATTTATTTTAAAAAAGTGTTTCATATCACATTGGAGAGCAGATAAATAGAAAAATAAAATAGCCTAGTCATTTTTTAATACTTTTTTCATTACAGGGGGCAACTCTTTATAAATAAGAGTTGATTTTATAAAAGCGATTCATAGCGCATTGTAAAGCAGAAAATAACAAAAAAATCTAACCTAGTGATTTTTTGTAATTTCACGATTTTTTAGAGGGTGCCGCTCAGTTGATGTCAAGCTAGCGCCTGACCTTAATTTACCCATACTGCCATGTAAACACATTTTTCTGGCTTGTTTCACTATTTTGCTTAGCACATTATTGAAACCTTATTCGTTTTTGTAATAATTTCCTGCCAGGAAAATTCGTCTAAATGTCAGGTAAAAGTCAGGGAAATTGAAATATTCAATCTTGTGGCCACCCTGTAAAGTGATTTGAATGCTTTTGAAATATTTAAGGATAAATCATTTTGTACCGCTTCTGAATATATGGAACGATTTTACAGGACTTATGAGGTTTTACAATATTTAAAAAGATTTTACGTTATTTTATAAGACTTCCGAGGATTTCAATGATTTTAAGGGATCTTAAAACTCTCAATGTATTCAAATACATTTTCCTTGATTTCAAATGAATTTGAATGATTTAAAATAATTTAGTTTATTTCAAAAGATTACAAAGAAATTTTTTATTGATTTCAGTAATTTAGTGGAATTTAAAAAGATTTGAGATACTTGAGGTTATTTTAAAAGATTCTCAAGCGTTTTAAAGGGCTTCAAAAAGTTTGAAGAGATTTCATAAGATATCAAAGGATTCGAAATATTTTAGGGAATCAATTTTTTTTAACAATTTCAAGAGATTTCCAAGGGTTTTAATGATTTTAATATTTTAATGGATTTCAAAGAATGTTTCACAAGACTCTGGATTTCGTAGGGTTTCGAAGATTTGAAGAAATTTTAAAATATTCTTTCAATTCTATTGGAATTCGCCCTGAGTTCTTATTAATTTATCCTAAATCCTTATACATTCTTTTGAATTCATCTATACTCACTAGGGTGGGTCAAAAAGGCTTTTATTTTTTAGAGGGCAACGATCCCCCATGTAAAATGCATGGGGAGAAATCACTTTTTTGAGTTTTTGGCATAATTTTTTAGGGTTTGAAAAAATGTGACAGAAAAGTTTCGGACCCTGTGGAGAATTATCCAACGAAGAATTTCATGTATCATATATATGGGTTTGACACCCCTAACACACCCCCACGAGTACCTGAAAACTAGTCTTAAAAGAAAAAATGCCTTTTTTACTTAAAATTATTAATATGGGTCTAATGGAATATTTATTATCATTGGTTAATTAGTTTTTAATTAATTAAACAAATGGAATTTGTTAAACAATTTTTTTTTCGAAAATAATTTTTTCCCCTTAAAATTATTGCTGTTATTCTAGTGAAATATTCAATAACATGGGTTTATTAATTTTTAATTGTTTAAACAAATGGAATTTGTTGAAATATTTTTTGAAGTTCGTTTTTCCCTAAAAATGATCACTATTGGTCAAGTGGGATATTTATTAACATTAGGTCATTCATTTTCAATTATTTAAACAAAAGGAATTTTTTTAAATAATTTCTTTTCAATGTTTTTTTAAATTAAAATTATTACTGTTGGTCTAGTGGAAAATTTATCAGTAATAATTAATAACTAATGTATAATTAATTGAATAATAATTAATTTATCAGTAATATTTAAGCAATAATTTTGATAAATCTTTTAATTTCATTTGTTTAAACAATTGAAAATTAATGAACTAATGTTAATAAATATTCAACTAGACCAATAGTAATAATTTTTAGGAGCAAAAACGAATTTCCGAGAAAAAAAATTATTTAAACAAATTCCATTTGTTTAAATAATTGAGAATTAATGAACCAATGATAATAAATATATCCACTAGACCAATATTAATAATTTTAAGCAACAAATACGAGAATACAGTGTTCAAAAGGTCGACTTCATGAAAAATGGACATTTTTGGTTTTAAGGGTAGTTCTCAGGTACTCGTGGGGGTGTGTTGGGGGCGTCAAACCCATATGTCTGATAGATGAAATTCTTCGTTGGATAATTCTCTACAGGCCCCCATACTTTCCCGTCACATTTTTTCAAACCCTAAAAAATTATTCCAAAAATTCAAAAAAGTGATTTTTCCCCATGCATTTTACATGGGAAACTTGAAGTCAAAACCGGCACCTGTTGAAATAAAAAAATAAAAAATTGGGGAATTTCTTTTTTCGAATTTTGAACAAAATGGGGGGATCGTTGCCCTCTAGCATGCAAACAAAATTTGCCATGCTTTTTTGGACCACCCTAATATTCACTCAATTCTATACAATTCAATTGTTTTCTACCCTTTTTTTCTACCCAATTTTCAATTGTGAACTGTTTTCAATTCACTTGATTGCTTTTTTAATTCAGCTTGATTTTTCAATTATTGTTATCCCATTCTTCATATTTCCCTCAAATTTCTCTGAATTTACTCAAATTTTATAGTACTAAATGGAAGTTTTCGATTTTTTAAATTTTTTCCTATTCATTTGAATTTGTTTGAATTTAATTTTAATTGTTTTGTAGTCATTAGTCACTTCTTGTGTTAGAAATTAGTAAGGGGTTCAAAGATAATTCAGTTCATTTTTTTAATTCTTAAAAGTTTTTATTTAATTTATCCTGGAGTTTATTAACCTCATCCGAGGGGCTAATCACTCTCAAATCAGTGTAAGCGTTAAAATTTAACGTCCACCTTACTGAAGTTATTGACATTGAAAAGAACGTACGCGCCTTATTCACTTTAACTGAAACCGTCATACTACAAATCACGTAAACTCATAGTGTGAATACAGTGATAGCACTATGCAGCGATATAAATTTTAGCGGACGCTCCTTATGAGCGCTATTTACACTAATCGCAGTAACCGCGCGCACTGACTCTATTCTTGTCCTTATACGAGTTCTTATATTCATTATTTCTTATGTTTGAGAAATTATTTGAGTTTGATTTCCTATTAGTATTTTCTTTGAGATTTTTCGTGTTTTGTTTCTTTCATTAATAATATATCTGTAAACAAACTTGTAAATATATGGAATTTGTTTTGCGGAACGAGGCCGAATAATTCTGACTTCCAGCTCGATGAAATAGTTATAATTTCAAATTAATATTTTCGACGGTCCATTAATCTAGCACCTCCAGAACTGAATTTCGAAATTCTTCATAGCTCAGAATTCTTATCTTTTTTTTGAGATTTTTTTTGTACGCTATATAAAATTTTTGGGTGAACTTTCAAATTAGCAAATGAATTAATTGGCAATAAATCAATTGTTCAATTGGAGTAATCAAATTTTCAGTGAAAGAAAAATTTTCATGATAAAGAAAACCAATATTAAAAAAGCAGTCACATTTTCAAACAGAGTTATAAATAAAATGATGAATTTGTAACCAGAATAATAATAATTTCGACCAGAAAATAAATTTTCAACTGGAAAAATTAATTTCTACCAAAAAAGGTGAGTTTGCATTTAAAAAGATAAATTGTCACCAAAAAGTTGATAATTAAATTTTCACGTGAAACAATGTTCAACCAAACTAATACGTAATTTACTTGATTGCAATGTGAAAATTTATTTTTAAAATTTTAATTTTAATTTTAAGTAAGAAAAAAGTAGCGCAAGTAGGTCAAAGGCACAAGAAAAAAAACTATAAATTATGAGGAAATGAAATACACTCCCTGCACCAAAAATAAAACTCAGGTCAATTCCTGAATTTTTTCAAGTTCCCGGACGATTCTCGAATTTCCTTAAATTTCCGCACAGTAGACACCCTGTCATTTTATTTTTATTAATCAATAATTGATTATTGCTTTATAAGATTTGAATATTTGATCGATGGTTTTCATTTTCACATTAAAAAAAATCAAAAAGAGCAAATACACAAAAACTAGTAATTATGTCTTACTTCCCAGCAAACGTTGTGATTTTTGCTTTATTTTTCAACGTTACATATTTTACGAAATTCATTATAATTAACTAATTACTCTCTGACTGTTTCAAAATAGTACGAGATACAAATTCATACAGTTAACACACAGCTTTTTCATTGACGCGTTTTTCCCCTTCAAAATATTAGAAATACTCTGCAGTCGATCTACTGTTGTGCCGCGTGACGTCATGTCGACTCGTTTGTACACGCGAAGGGTCGCTTTATGAGACAGCGCGATACACTATTTTCATTATTTCGTACGTTATTCACGTTCCGAACACTATTTTCATTCTCTTCCTTGAATTTGCGTTCTAGTTATGGAAAATACCTTATTTTCTTCACGCTTCTTACTGATCTTTCTAAATAACTAGTTACATCAAACCTCGCATTAAACTCACAATGATTCCATATCGCCTTCATTATGTACAGTAATTATTTGCATTAAGTACACTGATTCGAGAGTGATTTGCCCCTCGACCTCATCTTGAATTCTTAGGCATTTCATCCAATTATTTGAATTCCCCTGCATTTTTGCAAGCGTATTCCAAAGTTACTGAATTCAATGTAGTTCTTTCAAATATTTAAATTGTTTTAAATTCATTTGATTATTTTTGTTTTACCTTGAATTTTTATTAAATTCATCGAATTCTTCTCTTTTATCTTAAATTCCTCTAAATTCATTCCAGTTTCATAGAAATCAATGGATTTTTTATATTTTTTACATTTTTCCAATTCATTTGAATTCTTTCAAATGTAACTTGAATTGATCTGAAATCTTCTGAATTTATCCTGAATTCGTTACCTTTTGAGCGCGAAAGAGGTAGCCTATGACCATGACCAAAAGTAGCCTTTGGTCCCTATATTTTATCCCATAGGGACTGTGAGGCCTGTAGCAAAGAGTCATCGAAAAGACATCCCTAGTTGATTCCGTAAACAAAAATTGAGCCTATACATAGAAAAAAGTCATCGAAAAGACATGCATAATTAGTTAATCCCGTAAATAAAAATTAAGCCTATTCATTGAAAAGTCGCTAAGGTGTGAATTTTTTAATAAAAATTGGTTCAAAATTACCGAAAAGCATGTATTCTTAATTAATGGTAATAGAAAATTCTTTTCCCTCACATTTTATACATGATCTATTAATTTCAATGAGCTAAACATTGCCAGTCCAAAAAATCCATTTCTTCATTAATTTGTTTATAACACAATAAGAATTTAAAAAAAATTATTCTAACTAATTGGAAATTTTTCCCATATAGTTGTAACACGTCATGTTTTTAATGTTTGACTAGCAGTTACATAGAAGAAAGAAAATATATTAGTCTGGAAGTAGTTGTGGACCTTAGTCTTTATTTGTGTAATTAATACATTCCCAGACGTTAATTTTACGAAGGATTAACATCTCATCTATTTCGTCACCTTATAGTTGTAACACTGTTTTAAGATCATCTTCGATCAATCTTAATGTACTTAAAGAAATTGCACTAGAAAAGAATTAAGTGAAAAATCATTTTCATTTTTGTTAAATATCAAATTATTTAATGATTTAAAATAATCTAATCACACAAATCTTTAAAAAAATTAAAAAATCTTTTATAAAAAAAAAAAAACGGTAAAAAAAATTTCTTGGTTCAAGCCCAGCAATCTCTCACCGCTTTTGTGAATTTGTTTGTACTTTATTTATTTGGATAATATCGAAAAATATTTTCTAAATTGTAATTTTTACATTGTCAAGATCCACTTTTGCTGGGACCAATAAATTGTATACCCCATTCTATGATGCAACGGTTCAAAGGTGGAGGAAATATAGACAGAACGCGTAGCGCGAGGCAAGAGCATTATCGAGCGCAAAGCGCGAGAAACAACAGTTGTGTAGTCACTGTATATCAGATATGGAAATTACATCCGAATACTTTCCTTTCGATAAAACCGTAGAAGCACTTTTTTGCAGAAATTAAAAAGCATCTCACAAAAGTTACAACACATTTTTTTCCTTTAAGTTTTAAGGACATGTGATACTTACAGTTTCCCCGGCTTTTTTCCCCAAAAAATGAAAATTTTTAAAAACTGAATTCGGAGATGCTATAAAATATCATAACGGATGTCCCCGGACTCTTTTTTGAGTGATAATAACAAAAAAATTTATTGTGCTAAATAAAAATTGTATGCATATGCATTATTTTGAGGTTTCGTCGTTTTTCATGTCTGCCTTTCCAAAAATCTGGAAATTATTTATGAAATAAACTTTTTTGATTGGCTGCAAACAAGGTTGGTTCCGGGAGATTAGTTACTATGTTTATTTGTAGTTCCAAAGTTTTTGGCCAAATTTATTGTGTAGTTTGGAAGTAACGCTCGGGTGAATTGTGACACACATAACCTCGAAATATACACGCACGTTGTTAGCATGAATATCAAAAATTCTTTGATAAAAAAACACAAAAAAAGTGTGCGGGGACGTCCGTTAGCATGTTCGTTATTATTTCCCAGATTTTTAAGGCAAAATATTTCTTATCCTAGGAAAAAAGCCGGGGGAATCTAACACTGAAAAAGTCAATACTATTTCCTAAGCGCTATGCAAATTAATCACATTTTTGCTAAATTAAAACTTTTTTTGAATTAACTCACAAAAAATTGTGTGGGGACGTCCGTTAGCATATTCGCTATCATTTCCCAATTTTTAAAGAAAAAAATATTTATTATTCTAGAAAAAAGTCGGGGAACCTAAAACTGGTAAAATCGACAGATTTCTAAGTATCACATGCCCTTAAGGGCATGTGACACAGCTAAATACCTATATTACCGACCTCACTTTTTCGGTTCACTGAATGTTTTTTTGAACCTAAGAACTTTTTTTGTAAATAAGATATCGAGCTGAAACTTTAGAAGATTTATTAGAGTACAATAAAGTACGTTTAGGTACTGCATTTTGGTAGGAACTTCACTGAAAATTATTTTATCTTTTTTCTGAATCTCAACATTTTTTGAACGTTCGAAATTTTTTTATACATAAAATATCGGTCTTAAACTTTGAGAAATGCAAGAGCCGAAAGAAAACTACGTTTAAGTACAAAGCTTAATAATAAAAGATGTAAAAAAA
>NC_046661.1:68907460-68918971 GCF_010883055.1 Belonocnema kinseyi
ACCTAAACGTACTTTATTGTACTATAATACATTTCCCAAAGTTTCAGCTCGATATTTTATTTACAAAAAAAGTTCTTAGGTTCAAAAAAACATTCAGTGAACGGAAAATGTGAGATCGGTAATATAGGTATTTAGCTATGTCACATGCCCTTAAATACAGGTATAATACATATCTCGAAAAGCTAATGATTTCAGAGATATTCAAATATTTGTAAATTTTACTCGTTCGTCGTTAACTATAAGTTACAATTATAAGCTATAATCTTAACCTTCTAAATGTTATATTTGTAGGTCTGATCTTATTACTCTAATGTGAACTAATTTTTGGCTAATAAAGTAAAAAGTTAATGTACATTAATAATGCTCAAAGTCGGAATCTTTGAAAGTTTGATCAGGAGCAAAAGCTTGACTTGACGCCCCTGGTGCGGCAGCAGGCTGACAATTGTACCATTTCGCACAGTCGCACGCGGTCCGTTAAGCGATTCACATGCAACGGAGAAGGGACGCGTGTTCGCGCTTTTCTTTTCGTGAATTCGCACTACCCTACTCCTACGTTTCTCACTTCTCTTCTACTTTCTTGATTCCCCTATTTTGAGACATGTGTTAAATATAGAATATCCTCTGCTCTTGTGGGTGTGTGTATGTATGTGTGTGCGCGCATGTGTGAGGGGATAATCAGTGAATGAGAAATTGCAAAGTGGCGAAAGAGTCTTCAGGTGTATACTGTTATGTACGATGCGAATATGGATGCCTGGATGTACGATGTGGTAGGTGCAAAAAATCTAATCCCATCATTATTTACGCTTCATAAAATTGATTAAATTTGATTCAGGAAACGTATAATTGGGTTTGAAATATAAACTGATTTTCTAAAATAAATAAAGTAAAAAAATCAAACTGTCTACCTTTATGGAATTTTGAGTAAGTCTAACTCCTTTTCCAGTCTGTTTAGGGCTAGTGTTACGGAAAGTTCCTTAATAATAGTCAGTGTCTACAAAATTTGAAATATATTTTTAAAGAAAAGTTGCATATATTTATACATATTGCATTTTAGAATAGCCGTGGCTAAGTTCACCGAAACTCGGTGAGCGTAGTATAAGTATTTTCGTTGAGACCATGAAAAATAGTAAAGGGCGGCTTTACATAAATTCGGTGAGCGTAGGCAAAATATTTTCGGTGTGTCTAGACACTTCGTATTACAATATGTCAGTTATACTTCAAAAATCAAAGGAAAAAATATATGAATTCATTTCCATTACGTACTTATTATTCTAGACAAGCTGTAATGACAGATGTGTAGTTCAATTTATTATAGTGAATACGGTATTCGAAAAGATAAGATGCACTTACAGTTGCAATGTGGCTTTGAGAACCAATTCAAATTTTAGTCCTAATTTTATCAGGATAATACTAGTAATTAATGCATTAAGTAAATAGTAATATTATATAAATAAATGTAATTGTTTCTAGTGAACTAATTAGAAATTTCTCGTTCTTAGATTATGCAATACATTTATACGCCGATAGATAAATATTATTTATATAACAAGCTTCCTATGACAGGTCTTAATAGTGACAATGTTTTGATAATTATTTCAATTTACATGCAATGTTCGTCTATTCTTGTTGTCTTTGCGATAAATTTTTAACATTTTTAACCCTCTGGTCATCAGCATTTTCTGGATCAACGTTGCTGACCAGCTGGGTCATTAATGACCCATAAATTTAAACATTTTTTAAAATATGTTTAAAGTGCATGTTTTAAAATAAATAGGGGTGAAATTAAATCGTCAGAATGTCTAGAAAAGGGCTAGACAATTGCGAAAACGATATTCTTTTTTTTTTTTAATTTTATGCGAAAAAAATGTAACAAAAAATGCGCAAAAATTGCAAAAATGACTCTTTTATTTTTTCTTTTGTTTTATACCCAATTGGAAAAAATCAGTGGGTTTCTTAATCTGTAGACTTTGCTCTATGAAGCTGTTTAAGTGGTTTTACAATTTTTTTCAAAATGTATATTTATCTCACCAAGTAAATGTGCACTGTGCTGAATTTTAATACTTACATTTTGGGCTGTTATTTTTTTTTTAATTGCACTTTTTCAAGAAACTATGAGTGTGAATTAAAGTTTAAGGTGTCAGATAACTATTCAGCATTCACAAAGAAAATTATTTTATATTAAAAATTGTTTGAATAAACAAATAATGTAAAAAAAGGTGATAAATGCTTATTTGTGAAAGAGTTCTGAAATTTGTTATGTAAAACGGAGTAAAATATAGTGTACATGTAACCAATAAACTTATAAAGAAATTGGTACTGATAAATACGAACACCTAATTAATCTCTGAACAAGACGTGCACACTGCGCGACGGTGGTCCCTGCAGATAGGTACCTGGCGTGCATTGCAAGCACGCTGTACCCGTTTTTCTATCCAAAAGTAGGGTGGACTCGTATTTTTCAATTAATTTTTTTTCACTAAAACACATTCAAAGCAACTTACTGAACAAATTTCAATTGAAAACTTGGCGAAAAGTTTTTTGTTCACGTTTCACCCGATTATTCACAGCAGGGATCATTAATGACCCGCTCGACACTTTCCGCACGTCCTGTACGAAAACCAGGGTTGAACTAAGAACGCCACTAGGCCCTAATGTTTACCCTAATTATCACAATATTTTCTTCGCCCCTGCGACGTTTCCTTTTTCAGAAACTTCAGTTTTCAAATCGCTCCGGGTCATTTTTGACCCAGCTGGTGACCAGAGGGTTAAATCTCATTAGAATTAAATTTGATAAATATGATGACAGCTTTAGCTGGAAAAGACTACTTGGGTTTTTCATATAGCTTTGTTTACTTTCCACTTATCCTCCACTGTTTTAAGTAGGTTATATAAAATAATTATAGTTAAGGCTGTTGGAACGAGGCGCACAATAATGGTGAAATCTGTGAGACGCTCAAAACTTACCAGCGGTCAATGATAATTCGGTTTTGAGGTTCTAAAAATGCACTCAGAATATTTTTCCGTCACCGAAAGGGGTTCCACGGTTGTAGGATATATGCTTGCTATCTGATTTTTCGAAACAAATCGCGTAAGAGCTAAAAAATGAGAGTAAAGTGGTTAACAAAAATGCACGAATGGAGACCAAAGCGACTGACAACTGTTTGGCGTTGATCGATCAGCGTTGCTTGATCATACTACCAACCATGTGTACCGTCGGTAAAGTTGCTCCTCTTGGCGGGAATTTTAATTAAGAATAAAAATGCGAGTTTTGTTCTTAATTTTGTAATTGTTTATTGACTGTCTTACTTGGCTTCGGAATAAGAAAACGGTGAAAAGTGATAAAAGGATGCCGTCGCTGATAATAATTGACAATATTAATTATTATTAATAATTGATAATAATTGTTCAATTAAAAAAATATATTATTCATTGATTTATATACATATCTTTTTTGTGTTTTAACGTGTAAAACACATATGGAAATGGCACATTACGTAGTATCGTACAAATAAGGTAAGTGTTGTACAAACTTTTGTCGCTTTGCAGAACACTTATATTAATCGCATAAATTAATTATTGAAAATAACAACATCTGCAGATTTTTGCAGACATTTAAAAACCATCGTCCTCTGAATATCGATATATACAATAGAAATAATTGTAAACAGCAGGCGTCAAATTTAGTATAATAATAATGTGTATAATAATTAATTAAATAAATTAATGAAACGATTAATTAAATAAAATAATAATAATAATAGTAATAATAATTCAATTAATTTTTTACACTGAATCTCTCCGAGTGCACTGTAATGTAGATATTTGCTTATTTGTTGCAAGGTTTTTCAGCAAAAATTGGTTACTAAATTCGACGTCTGCTGTGTGCAATAATTTCTATTATATATGTCGATGTTGAGAGTACGATGGTTTTTAAATGTCTGCAAAAATCTGCAGATGATGTTATTTTCAATAATAAATTTATGCGATTAATATTAGTGTTCTGTAAAGCGAGAATAGGTTGTATAATCCTTACCTTATTTATACAATTCTACGTAATGCGCCATTTCCATTTGTGTTTTGAACGTTACAACACAACAAGATATGTAAATAAATCAATAAATAATATATTTTTTTAATTGAAAAATTATTATCAATTATTATCAGAGAGTGCACGACGGCATCCTTTTATCACTTTTTTTCACCGTTTTCCTATTCCGAAGCCAAGTAAGACATGTAAAAAAAAATTAAGAATACAAATCGCATTTTTATTCTAATTTAAAATTCCCGCCAAGGGGAGCAACTTTACCGACAGTACATATGGTTGGTAGTATGATCAAGTAACGCTGATCCATCAACGCCAAACAGATGACAGTCGCTTTGGTCTCCATTCGTGTATTTTTGTTAACTACTTTACTCTCATTTTTTAGCTCTTACGCGATTTGTTTCGAAAAATCAGATAGCAAACGCATACCCCACAACCGTGGAACCCCTTTCGGTGACGGAAAAAAAATTCTGAGTGCATTTCTAAAACCTCAAAACCGAATTATCATTGACCACTGGTAAGTTTTGGGCGTCTCATAGATTTCACCATTTTTGTGCGCCTCGTTCCAATAGCCTTAAACACAATTTCGTTATTTTAAGTCGGTACTTGAAACTATTTTCTCGTCCACATAGCACACTTCCCGAAAAAACCTTGTGTTTTCTTAGGAGTTTTTCCAAGTAGCCGGGAGAAAAAAACCAGGTCTGTCGTAGGTTTAGACTTAAACCGAGGTTAAAATTTGGGTTAAATTGATTAATTGCATTTTTTAAATGATAAATTTAAGACAAAGTTAATTAAGACATCTTTTTCCCACGTTAGCATGCAAAGTTAAACTTATCAATAAATAAATTGTTTAATCTTTTGATAGACAAAATATCTTTCAATTATTTAATGGAATGTTGTTCACAACTTGGAGTGTTATTCAAGACTTTTGTTTTTTCTCATGTCAAAGTCATATTATAGGTTTTCGTCAAAAGTTGATCATTCTTAGATCATGAAATTGTCGAGAAAAATCATTTCAAGCAGCCTAAAATATATGCAAAAGTTTCAAAGGGATTTGAAAAGCTTTTAAAGAATTGAGAATATTTCAGGATAAAAAATGTAAGGGATTATATAAGATTTCCCAGGATTTCAATATTTTAAGAGATATCAAAGGATTTGAAATATTTGACGGCATTTTAAAATATTAAAAGTCATTTTCAACTTATTTCTGTAATTCAATAGGATTACAGTAAGTCCCAGGCATATAATTTATCTGAAGTTTAATAAAAACGTTTAAAACAATTGACAACTACAATTATCCAAGGACAAATATTTTTTATCTGTCTCGTGATAAAAATTATCTGACTTCGGATAAATGTAGTTTTCAATTGTTTGCAGCGTTTTTAACCAATTTTAGAGATAAATCATATATCTGGTATTTAGTGTGATTTCAAAGGATTTGATATATTTTATGGTATTTTAAAAGATTACAAAATTTCCAAGTGATTTCCAAGCACTTGCATGATTTGAAGAAATTTAAACCAATTTTCATACGATTTTAACGTATTTCTAAGATTTTTAGAAGATATGGAATAGTTTGATAGAATCTATCAGGTTTTTAGGATATTTTAAAGATTTCGGTGCATTTTAATGATTTTATGAGATTTTAAAAACTCAAGGTATTTTAATAAATTTTCCGAGATTTCAGGAAATATGATCAGATTTAATGTAATCTTACAGGAATTTATAATATGTAAATTGATTTCAAATCATTCAAGCATTTCGTATGATTTCAAATATTTTCAAATATTTCACAGATATTTCAAAAGATTGTCGAAGATTTTACGATATTTCATCAAATTCCAAGGCGGTTTCAATTGATTTAAGTAATTTTATGGGATTTCAATGGATTAAAAATTTTTTTAGTGAATTTTAAAATGCTGATTTGGGCCCGTGGTCCCAAATTTTGGGCTCTTTTATTTTTTATAAAAAATAGTGAAGTAAACAATTTTATTCTTTACCCTATGTTAAAGGTCACTTAGGGCTCCATAAATATATCGCGCGACCTTCGGTCGATGATTTTTCAGGAGCCTTAAATGAGCCTGAAATTATGCAAGAGAAAAGAAATTTTTTTGTTGGCAAATTTGTTAAAACCATAATTGTTTAAACAAAAATTGTCTAAACAATTTTTTTTTATTTTTCATTATATATATATATACGAGGTGTGTTCAAAAAGTAAGGTGACTTTTCAATTTTCGCGGGCTGCGTACATTCAAGTTTTAAATTTTTTGTTTTGTTGTGTTGGTACACTCGATCATATGTTCACCGTTTTGACTATATAGCTCGTGTTGTTTTTCTGGCAGAGGCGTAAAATGTTAGAAGGGTTTGGTGTGCTCGGCGATTTTCTTCTTTCGAAAAAAATGGAGCAAAGAGTTTGCATTAAATTTTGTGTGAAAAATGGAATCCAGTGCTCTAAAACTCTTGAAATGTTGACAGTTGCATACGGTGAGTCTACTCTGAGTAAGATAAATGTGTATACGTGGTGTTGAAAAATCGCCAAATTACCAGCAGAGAAGTTGCTGAAGATGTTGGCATATCGGTTGGCTCATGCCATGCTATCTTTTCGGACGTTTTGGGCATGAGACGTGTGTCAGCGAAATTTGTTCCAAAACTTTCGCATCACGATAATGCACCTGCTCATTCATCGTTGCTTGTGAAAGATTTTCTGACCAAAAACAGCACCACTGTCATGCCTCAGCCTCCATATTCACCGGATTTGGCCCCCAGTGACTTTTTTCTTTTCCCAAAACTGAAGAGACCCATGAAAGGACATCGATTTTTAACGATTGAGGAGATAAAAACTGCATCGCTGAAAGAACTCAAGGCTATACCACAAAATGATTATCAGAAGTGCTTCGATGATTGTAAAAAGCGTTGGCACAAGTGTATTATATCTGACGGGGATTACTTTGAAGGGGACAACATAAATATTGAGGAATAAATGAATATTTTTTGAGAAAACCATAAAGTCACATTATTTTTTGAGCGCACCTCGTGTATATTTCCAAAAAATTACATTTTAGAAATTTCAACGGACTTGTTGGCCAAATCGTTCTAGTAGGTGAATAAATGTATGCCTATTTTTTTATTTTCAAAACGAAATATTTTTAGAACTCGTTCTGGCCATTTTTATGTCTTATGGGGTTTAACATGTAAAATGTTTCCAATTTTTATTTCTTCGATTTTGGACAGGAAATTAAATGTCGATTTATTTCATATTTGATATACTTGTTCACTTATCAATGAATATTGTATTTGTCACATTTTAATATCTCAGAAATATTATGCAAAAGTTTTAGGCATATCAAAAATGGCATAAAATGGCAATATTTGGAGGCTCATTGTGATCCTCAGATATAATTGTGTAACTTGACATTTTGAAGAGACATTCTTTAGGCTATTGAGAATAGATTTCTAAAAGAAAAATGATTAAAAGTATAATTTACATTTAGTAAAGAGTAAGAAAAGCTCATGAAAATTGACACAATTAAGTTGAACACCGACTGAAGGAACTGCAGGTGGGCGGCTGCAAAAAAAGTTGACTCTCGGTCGGGCCTCTCATTGTACACCGTATTTGCTTGGTCCCAAAATACGGTTACTGAAAATGATTTGAATGGCAGAGTAATAACACGTTAATTAATCTATAGCTGCTCTCTGGGTTTAACTTGTAGCTGGTGTAAGGACTTCTTTACTCAAAATCAGGAAACTTTGAAGTCTCAGAGCGAGTTCTAAAAATATTTTGTTTTGAAAATAAAAAAATAGGCATATATTTATCTGCCTACGAGAACGATTTGGCCAACTTTGCTGGGCAAATTTGGCTGGGACATTGCTGTGCCAAGAAAAGGTTATGGTTGTGTCAACCATAGAAGTCGATAAGGCAACGCAAAGATATATACAAAGATATATGAATAAGGGTTATAATAATAATCGAGAGGCGATTGTTGTCCTCATCTCATCAGTCGCATGACTTAATGCGATGGTAGTACTAAGAAAGCATCCGGAGGTGACTGTTGACACCTCTAACGCTCGCGGCCGATGTTTAAATATAACAGAGGTAAAAGACGAACTCGAAATTACACCATGCTCGTAATGTTGTACCTATTCCTATCGCATCAACGCAAGAGATTTCAAACATCGTATTAAATTAACTTATAATGTCCTCATCTTATCAGTCACTTAATTTCATTCTTAGCTATGATGAAAAGCTGGGTTCACCCAAGAAAAAATTTTAAATGAAAAAAAAAAAATACACGACAATAATAAGATCTACTTCCTCCTGAATTACTGGAAAAGGAGAATTTAAATCAGATACAAAATACATTCAAGGGTAATAATATTGAATCAATTATCTAAGATCAACATGTAATTTGAAAGCTCTTGTTAGTATTTATAAAAGAAATGAACAACGTAAATATTATAATTGACTATAAGAAATATCTACATCATCTTTCACATAACAGATAAATCTACTAAAAAGATTCAGTTTATTTACTTTAAACGTTGAAATAAAGTATTATGAGCCATTCAGCAGTATTAAAATATGATGCAAGAATACTGTGAATCAAACATTGAAAATGATACAATTAACTATTGATAACATTGGCATCTACTTTCTAGAACTCTTAAATTAACATTTAGTGATACAAAAAATTAATTAAATAATAATAAAAATGCTGAGTGAAGTATCAATTACATATATTAAAATCTGCCACCATACATATAATAGCTGCAAATTTTGATTTTTCTTAGAAGCAACATTTTAAATGTAGTTGAATGAATCCATTTGAGGGTATGATCTTCGGTGACCACGTGACCAAATGAGTCCCCTGTTATAAACATTTTTTTTGTGTTCACCATGTCTAAAGGCAATGATATATCGCTCTCAAAGTTTTGAATCTAGGAAATGAGATAATAAATTGCGTTTTTATATTTAGTTTGAGTAATAATTTTGAAAAAAAATATCCGAGAGAAAGTAAATATGCAAAATTATTGTTTTTTTTTTGGTGCTCACTGTGTCCACACGGATTGAGATATCGTGTTTAAAATTTGACAGAGTAGATAAAAAGCACTAAAGAACGTTTGTATACATCAATATGTTTATAATTTCAAAGCAAGTTTATTTACAAATTGATAAAATAGGATATTATCATTCAAGTTGTAGTACTTTGTAGATAATTTTTGGTTTGATGCATTTAAGATTTTTTGATTTGTGTATATTGAGCACTGACACAAATTTTGGACTTTCTATATAAGTTTCTAAATCCTGAACACGATATCTCAATCCGTGGTGACGTAGTGAGGACCAAAAAATGAAAATCATTCTACACAAAAATTTCATGAACGAACTTAGTCCTGTGATCTCGCCTTTATCGACGTTCAAAGTTTCTTTTTTTCTCCGCTAGAAATCGCTAAAAATGCTCCAAAACTAATGATAGGTTACATCTATACAGATACTTATTTGTTAATTTGCAACAAATGTGCAAATTTTATTGTTTATGTTAATTTTTAAAAACGTTTAGACGATTTAGTTCAAAATTTGTGTCAAAGTGTTACAACTTGAATGTTAATATCCTATTTTACCAATTTACAAATAAACTTTCTTTGAAATTATAAACTCGATTATAAACATATTGACGTATAAAAACGTTCTTTAGAGCTTTTTATTTAATCTGTCAAATTTGAAACACGATATCTCAATCCGTGTGGACACAGTGAGCAAAAAAATGAAAATAATTCTGCATATTTATTTTCTCTCGGATAATTAAAAAAAATTATTACTCAAAATAAATATAGAAACGGAATTTATTATCTTATTTCCTCAATTACAAATGTTGAGAGCGATATATCATTACCTTTTGGCCGACAAGATTTTGACCCAGAAACCAGCGTATACATTTCCGAAGGTTTTTTGTGAGCTGTATCCGAATATGAGGTCCAAATTTGTCAATTGGCTTTGGTTTTCGAGATATCCTAACCTAAATGTGCAAAAACAGCGATTTTTGCCCTAAACAGAGGTAAACTCAGAAATATAGAAATTTGAAAATGTGAAATCTCAGCAAAACAAAAGATATTTTAGAAACTCAACGGCATATGAAAGGACGAGACTTATACTTTACAATAGCGTTTATGGTTTTTGAGTGAATGAAAAAAATTCGATGCTACATAACCTCAAATATAGGCAAAAATTGCTGTTTTTGCACTTTTAGGTTAGGGTATCTCGGAAACCAGAGCCAATTGAGAAATTTTGACCTTCAGATTCGGATTCAGCATGCCAAAAACCTTCGGAAAAGTAGATTCTGGTTTCTGGGTCAGAGGGTCGACCTGATTTTATCGGCCTGTGTTATCATATAGAGTGTGTCATTATCGGATAGGCCATTTAAATCTTGAATTATCTTTAAGCAAGTTGAATAAACTATTAAAATGTATGTGGAAGAACGGGAAGGAATGGAGGAGGATGCGATAATATTATAGTTAATTAGTTACTGAAAATATTAGATTCAATGATTAAATGCTCTAAATCGTCTGTTATAGGTTTTAAAAGCTGTGTTGAGCCTCCTACACTTTATGTCTTAAAAACTACAATGAATTCAGGTAGGATGAATAAAGAAATACGCATACATGTAAGGAACTATATAATATGTAGTTAAAATTAAAAACTATTCAATTTCAACGAGTTATGACTCAAAGTCCTAGAATTTTGAAGAGTTTTGAAACTCTTCAATTTTAAAGATATATAAATTCTAGAGGGCTGCGCCAACGTGACTTTGATCGGCTGCGGCAATTTACATACTTTAAAATACAAAATTATTTACAGATCATCATCACTATAAGAACTAGTTGCTTGCGGTGCTTTCTCTTTCACGTTCTCAGTAAATTTGCTGCAAAAAAGTTTTATTTGACATATGTATTTACAAAATCAACAGTCTCTGAGATAGACAGCACTATGGAAAACATCCGTTATCCTATTTTTACGTTTGAGACCCCCTGAATCTGAAAAATAGGTTTTTACGAATGTGTCTGTCTGCCTGTATGTCTGTCCGTCTGCGAACACGATAACTTTTGAAAAAAATTAATCTATTAGATTGTCCTTTTGTACACTCGTTTAGTGTCCTAAACTAAAGGTTAAGTTCGTTAGACAGCCATTTTCGATGAAAATTCAAAAAGTGGGCACATTTTGAATATATTTGAGACCGCTTTTTTCAAAGTTCAAGAATTCTCTGCACGGTTTTTTATAGTATTTAAAAAGTCGAAAAATTTATCTAATGACTTTTTTCAAAAAATCAAAAATTACCAGTGTTATAGCATTTACATAATTCCAAAAAACACATGAAAATGAACATTTTATGCCAAATTACGCACGATATGAAGAAAAGTCAGGGAAAGAAAAATGTTGCTTTTTGGATGCGCTACAAGATTATCATAACTTTTTG
>NC_046661.1:68919071-68926584 GCF_010883055.1 Belonocnema kinseyi
GAAGTTAAAAAACGTTAAGGTTGCTCAGTAGACCGTATGTGTAAAGTTTAAATCATAAAAAAACATCGGAAATGAGCAAATTCAGTTTATGGAAAAACGACAAAAGCTGCAATAAAACGTTTAATAACAAAAATTTTTTAAAAGGTAGCGCATTTTTTTTAAACGGGATTATGAAACTTCGTCTGTTTTAATACCAATGCAAGTTACGAATTATAATAATATACATTTATGGGAATGCTATGAAATTTCAGGGATAAACTCGAGTGCGAAGCACGAGATGCGTGATGAGAATGTGTTCGTTAAAGCCGAAGGAGCTTTAACAAAAAAGAGAATTCACAATCACGAAATTACTGTTATCGATATTCTCACCTTTAGTTTCAAAAAGTCTATGCAGAAAGATCGAGCGCATAGCGCGAGGTAAATACATTATTGAGCGCGAGATAAATATATTATCGAGCGCGAAGCGTAAGAACCAACGGTCGCGCGCCCTAGGTGCGCTCAAATTTGCGAGCGCAGCGAGCCGCGCGCGATGGGAATACAGCTTATGTCTGAATTCATTTGCATCCTCTGAATAATAACCATTGGCAAATAAAACTTTCTGGCTATCTGGCATCCATGTTTTAATCATTTATGCAACTAGGGATTCATTCTTACCCCAAGGAATAATTCGTAATGCAGACAATATGTTTTCCAACTGAACATCTAATGCTTTGGAATTTTTATTTATGTTACGTTCAGAATTTATGACTGAGAATGCAAAAATAAAAATGGGCCCAATAATTGGTTTTTATATTTGAATGCCGATAATACTCCAGAATTATTGCGAGCCAAATGCGTATCCATTTCTAATGCCTCCGCAAAAAGCTCTAAATTTTAGATACCCGGTAAGAAGATAAGAATTGAGAAAAATTCAGAATCTGAATTCCTATTAATACGCGAATTTTCCTTCATCGAACGTTCCACCAAAGAGTAGAAAAAAGCAAAATCTATTATTTTTAATCGACTTAAAAGAATTTAATGGAAGCGTATTGAGAGGAATTAAAAAATGAAGGAATGAAAAAGAAAGAATAGAAAGAAAGAGAATAATGTCACTTTAAAGACGCAAAACCTAGTCCTGTGAATCGATTCAGACAAATTTCAGTTGTAAATATAAAATAATTATGTTAATAGAAATAATTTTTAGTATTGTCAAAGAATATTTTTATAATTCTGTTTGAAGATAAATAAATGTTGTCTGCCTTACACAACATTACTCTCTAAATCTGAATCAGTGAAATTTCATTATTTGATAGTAAAATTTCACTAATTGGATTAGCGAGAAGTAGGTCACTACAAATTAGTGAAATTTTACTAAGCAAATAGTGGGTTTGAGAGCTAAAGTATCTACTATTAAATAGTGGAAAATTACTTATTAAGTAGTCAAAATCAATCATGACATCCTGATCCTCTCTTAACGATTTGGCTAACTCTTCCGCAGTTAGGCTGTCGTACTCCTAAAACTCATTGGACATATCGGTGTGGATGACGCATATACCTTAGGGTAACCAATACCTAATAATAAATTCATTTAAAATCATCAATAACAATACACCACGCCACTTAAAATTGGCATGAATATTTAAATAAAATATTTTCTGGAGTCAACTAATAACCCCAACAGTAAACTATATTACAAGACAAGTTATAGACGTAAACTATAATGTATATTTAAAAATTAAATTAATTTATGTTGATACTGTATTTACTAAAGAAAAATCTCAATTCAGCTTTCCCTTTATTTCTATAGAAATGAATGGAAAGCTGAATTTCGTAACCTCAAAACGAACACAGCGCTCATTTTCTGTAGCAAACGTTTTTGTCTCGATATACATATCGCCACATAATAAGGACACTATTCACTGGGAAACTACACGAAAGTATAATAAACTGAAAAATATTGCTAACCTGTGTTTAAAATTTTGTTACGCTCGTAGAAAGAAAAATGATGCAATCTGACAAATGTAAACGATGAAAAAGATGCAAACGAGACGTGAGCGCGGGTTGGCGCGAGTCCACCATTAGCTATGTTCACGGCTTCGATCTCCACTTCACTAATTCAATAGTGAGAAGCCAAAAAAATCACTATTTCAGCAGTGAATTATTAAATTACTAATTCAATTAGTGAAATTTTCACTATTTCAAATTTAGAGAGTATGAAATGAAATTACTAGTATTTATTATATTATTAAATCTATAATTTGTTTATACAATACAAAATATTATAATTAAAATGACTTTACCCTTATGGCAGACAAAAAATTGAAATATCCAAACTTACGTTGCACACGGAGGAATAGAAACTATGGTAAGTGCACATATTTTGTATGAAATTAAAAATAACCATGAGAGGTATGTCTACTGATCGGATTAAGAGGAATAAAAAAATAGAATATATGATGGCTTTGCATGGCATACAACACCAAGTTTCAATCGTTAAGGAAATAGAAAAGAATTGGGTTTCGGAGATAAACCTATTCTTTCGTTAGCCACTTCTTCCGATGTCAAATTAGCACATTCAAAAAAATTAAATAATGCTCACTCTTTCGTTTAAATCTGAAAATATTAATTTTTCCCTATTCTTTTCTTCTTATAGGAAACATCTTCTTACAAGATTGCCCGCATTTGTCGTGCCGTGCCCTTGTAGCATTTGATCAAGCCGAACCCCTACCCTAGTAGAAATTGGTCCTTGTTTTATACAAGTTTCTAGTCAGTTTTTGCCTTACGTCTGGTTAGCACCCAACTAGGAGTCTTCTCAGGTACTACTGAGGAACGTAATGCTGCTTCGAGTGTGAAACTGACTAGGAAATCTAGAAGAATCTATTTAGTTACTTATGAGGTACTTACGTAATTTTTAATAAAATTATTTCCTTGGCCGCCTTAATCCGTTCGGTCCTACCTCCATCCCAATCTTTAGCGTTGGAGATGACGCTTGTCAACGCCTTTCGAAGTCTTTGGAGGACAGTGTTTCATCCCTTTAATTTTTTTGCTTAGTCCAAAAATCTGCAAAAATTAACAATGATCAATAAAAATTCATACATTGTTGAAAATTTGATTATGTTGAAATATCTGACTATTATTTGCATTTAATTATCAGTTTGATGATAATCTAATAAATTATCATTGATCAAATCGATGGTTTCTACGAACAATATGCTATCGTTTCGTTATAAACTGTAATACAAAATACTGGAGTTTTGAATTCGTAAGAAATGTTTTGGAAAATAATAGGTTATTTATTCCTCCTGAAAACTTAGCTAAATGAAGTTAGCCTGATTCTTATCCGTAGCAGAAAGATAGCTTCATATTCTTAGAACCCATCGAAATAATTGTTATTAATTATTATTTAATAATTATAGATTTTTAAATTTATTTGTATTCAAGTTGCTTAGTTCGTGTGAGATAGTTTAAAAGTTTAAGAAATAAAATACCTTTTGAAGATTTTCTCACATCCTAACATCAAATGTTTTTTCTATTTATAAAATGTAAAGCAATTGTTCAAAAGCTTTAATCTCTTCATGGACTAAACCAAAACCACATTTCAAAGGTTAGTTATTTGGAGTAAACTCGTCTTCTGCAAATCACCAAATTAATGAGCTGTTGGGCAATGGTATTAAGACATTTTCCATAAAAAATTGTCTGGAATGTATGCAGTTGCAGAATCATCCTCTTTTTCAATTGCTATTCTTAAAGAATGACAAAGACGGATAGTTTGTGTATTGACTTATGCAATGTCAATGTGTCAATGACTTATGCTAATATCGAATACAGATTGCTGAGCATTCGGAATTTTTGTATCAGAATTTTTACACCTTTGATTGTTGTTTGTGTGCTATGACGAACTATCAAATCCTAACGTAACTATGAGTTTTAAACTACGTATATTTTTGTGTTCCCACTTCGAAGTAACACTGTCACACAAACTTTCTGCAGTTTTATTCAGCATTGTCTGCAGTGGAATCATTACCTCTATTTCCGATTTTTCATCATCTGCAGGCTGGCATTCACTCATAGCTTTTTTAATTTCCCGCTATAATGGATGTATGGGTCAAATTCATTTTTAGACTTTCATTTGGCAAAGTCGATTAACTATTTTTATAGTAGTAATGCTCTAAATAAAAAGCTAAAGATGATTCTTTTGAAGAGACTACTTTTTGGCTACAATGATTACTCTTTAAAGTTATTACCTAAATGTTCAGTTAGTAAGGAAAATTTCACCTAAAATAAACGGACTTTCAACAAAATTGTGAAATGTTTTATCAATATTAATATTATTTATAAGAATTACTTTTGAAAGAATAATTAATTGATTATTGTTCCCTTCTCTTCTTTTTCTACAAAAAAATGCATTTTCATCAACATATGATACTTTAATTTCCAGGGAGAAAAATTATTTTTTATTGAAGAAAAACGAATTTTCTACAACATAGTTTAACTTTCAACCCACCTTCTTTCAAACTAAAATCCAGAATTTTTGATCAGAAACATAAATTTGCAACCTAGTAGTTGAATTTTTAATTTAAGTGAAAAAGCTAAATTTTTAATTAAAAATGAAATAGTTAAAATTTCAGTTTTAAAAATAAATTTATAAATAAAAATGTAAATTAAAATGGTTAAATTCTTTTAAATGTTCTATTCATACAAACTTTTTATCGAGGGGCTCTCTCTGAAGTCTAATGTTTCGAACGTAAAACTATACTTGAAGTCGTAGTCGTAGTGAGTCAGCAAAGATGAGCGTAGCGTCGTGCGAAGTCAGTGCCCAGTCAGTACGAAGTTAGTAGGAAGTCAGTGTCGGGTCACTAGGAAGTCAGAACGAAGCCATCTAGGTCGAGATCGAGTGGTATACAAATAATCGAAAAGGATGTCACGCTGCAATGTACAGTACAACTAACGAATTCAAAAACTAGACTAAAACAAAGCCACGACAGTACGATTGAAGTCGCACGACATTGTTAAAATAACGTTACGTTGACTTCAGCGGACTTCGAAGTGAATAGCCCCTCGCTTTTTATTGTAAAGTACGTGTAAACGCTCTAGCATTTTATTGAAACAATTGCGAATGAGAATTGTGTTTAGCTTTAATTTGAAACGCAAAACTGTTCCACTGTGTCAATCCCCCCCCCCCCCAATTTACTTTCCAGTTTACTTTGCATTACTTCAAACGAAGCAAGGTGAAATGAAAAAAAATTTGATTTTGCTTGAAAACACCCAAAGGTGTATTTCTATATGTATAATTTGTTCATAAAATGAAAAATATAAATGCATAGGACAATTTTTTCATCAAACATCATTCGAATTATAATTTCAGCATGGTGTAAGAAAAATGCGATTTTTTTTTGCTTGAAAAAACACAAAATATGCTTTTTTTATATAATCTGTTCGTAAAATAAACAAATATTAATGCATAGCTACACTTTTTTATATGATTTCAGCAAGATCAGATGAAATAACGATTTATTTTTTCTCGAAAACGCCTAAAATGTGCATTTTTTATGTATAATTTGTGCATAAAATAAAAAAAATATTAATGCATTTCAAAATGTTTTCATTAAACTTCATTCAAAATATAATTTCAGCAAGGTCAAAAGAAAAAAACGACTTAGTTTTGCTTGAAAAAGCACAAAATGTGCATTTGTTTATATAATTCGTTCTTAAAATGAAGTGGGAAGACCCCTGAAGGCTTTCAAAAAACCAGGCAAAAAGTTGTAGCTTTTTTAGTTTTCTAAGTAAATTCGAAATATCCTTAGACTGCTATAGCAAAAGTAATTTAAAAATTTTTCAATGTTTCATATTCGTGGAATTGAAAAAAGTGAAAGATCGAGAAAGTACATTTGCTTTTAATTCCTGTTGTAATAGAGCGTTAGTTTTTCTTGGCATAATATTAATATTTTTTGACGTAATATTAAATGAATAAATTAGTTTACATTACGCACTACTATTTCTTTATGCATAATACTTTGATACTACCTGATTGCTTGATTAGTTTTTATTTTTGACGCCGCCCTGAAAGTTAGAGAGGTCCGATAAGCGCCACGCATCAGAAAAAAATTAACAATTTGAAAAAAATAGATTGTTGAACTCCTAATTGATCTATCAGTCGACGGACATTTCGAGCTATATTCCCTGAATATTTTATTGAAAATCCGAAAAACTGACTGACTGAGCACGAGTTGAAGTGAAAAACAAATTAAAATTTATTGATTTTAAACGCCAGTGTTGTGGCTTTAATTAGGAAAACTAAAAAAGCTTCACCTTTTTGCTAAGGGGAAAAAAGATGCACAATGAAATTCTACATTCGAAAATGTTTTTGAAAGCTTCCAGGGGCCTTCCCACTCCCGGCGAAATAAATTTATATATCCTTATTCGATCTGGCAGCTCAATTGTTTAATTTAAATTGTGTATATGTACCAACAATATACTTATAAATTGCATTAAATGTGTACGTGTGGGTGTAGTAGAATTTGTTTTCTTTGATTGAAACTGTACCTAACAGTTGGGCTCATTTTAGCTATGTAATCTACATATCATTTTACCCAACTGTCAGGTAATCTTTATTATCTTGTTGCATTATCTCTTATTGAATCGCGAATTAAATTATAATGAATTTATATCAATAATAATATTTTTAATTTTTCATATCAAATATTACTATTTCATTTTACATGACTGAAAGTGAAATTTTAATAAAATGCCGTAATGTCCTCCGTTTACCGAACTAAGTTCTGTAAAATTTAACACACAAAGATTCTCCGTACGTAAACTTAAAAAAAATTCCCTGTACGATTCGGAGTTGTTATTTTTACATTCTCATTAATGAGATTGTAATGTAATCGTCCAAGTTTTCGATCTCTGGTTTTTAACGGATATTTACGTTTCGACACGCACAAAATCTGAAAATCATAAAATTTTGTCGGTGTCTGTCTGTATGTCTGTATTATGGTTACCTGAATGTTGTAGCCACGCTAACTTTTGAAGGATTTGTCCAATAGAGTTTGCATTGCATACACTCCTGAAGGTCTCCAAAATGAAGGTTCGTTAATCAGACATTTCCAACCAAAATTAAAAAATCAAAGTTTCTTATAGATGGGTAAAATACTTGCAAATGATCCGAATAACATTTTTAATTTTGATGAAAATTAGAGAAGTTATATACTTTTCAAAAATTTGAAAAATTTCAAAAACTAGAAAAAATTATTTTTTTCTTAGATCCAAAGATTTCATTAAAAATTTTCACTAGATACAAAATATATTTCAAAACTATTCTAGCCGAATTTTTCGATTAACCCACAATTTCAAAAAAATAGAACATGTGTAATCGAACTGTTGAGCGCGAAGCGCGATTATCACGAAGAGAATGTAATCGTCAAGGCCGTATAGGTGATTTGAGAACCTTCTTTAATGTCAAATTAAAAAAAATGTTCAGCTTCACTTTATGACTGTAGTGTATGAGGGGTTTGAATTACAGAAGGTATTTGAT